>NW_020714080.1:0-3657 GCF_002925995.2 Terrapene triunguis | reverse complement strand
TACTTTTCAATGGTGCTGCAAGCACTGGTGGACCATCGGGGACGGTTTACAAACATCTACGTCGGATGGCCGGGCAAGGTTCATGACGCTCGTGTGTTCAGGAACTCTGGTCTGTTTAGACGGCTGCAGGAAGGTATTTACTTCCCAGACCACAAAATAACTCTTGGGGATGTGGAGATGCCTACAGTCATCCTCGGGGACCCAGCCTACCCGCTAATGCCCTGGCTCATGAAGCCCTATACTGGCGCCCTGGACACAGAAAAAGAACTGTTCAACTACCGGCTGAGCAAGTGCAGAATGGTGGTGGAGTGTGCTTTTGGCCGTCTCAAAGGGAGATGGAGAAGCTTACTCACTCGCTGTGATCTCAGCGAAACCAATATCCCCATCGTTATTGCAGCTTGCTGTGTGCTCCACAATCTGTGTGAGAGCAAGGGGGAGACCTTTATGGCGGGGTGGGAGCTAGAGGCAAATAGCCTGGCTGCTGATTACGTCCAGCCAGACAGCCGGGCCATTAGAAGATCCCAGCGGCACGCCCTGTGCATCCGGGAGGCTTTGAAAGCTAGGTTCCTGAGTGAGCAGGGCAACCAGTGACTTTTCAGTTTGTGGACAGAAAAGCTGAACCTGCCCCCGTTTCTTTACCCAGTTCATTTTGACTATCCTCTCCAGTTACATACCCCCTTCACCCCCTTCCCCTTCCCAAAAAATAAAATCATTTCTATTTTGTTAATGAACACCGTTGTCTGTATTGCTGTTTTCGCGGGAATATTTTAAACCGGGGACGCAGACTGTGGCGGGGGGCGGGTTCAGTGTTCTGATGCAAATGATGCTTCTAACCTCCCGGAATGACAGGCTCCGCACTGGTGGACTGGTTATTTCAATGGAGAACATGAAAAACACCTCCCAGACTGACCAGGGTAACCAGTGACTGCACTGTGTATGTGTCCTGATGCTGGACCTGACACCGCCTCTGTACCCTGCTAAAGGTCACTGTCCTGTCCAATTACCAAGCCCCTTCCCCCCCTCCAGACAGACTCTCCCTCAAAAGAACCTGACTGAAACAGTAATGGAGAGAAACAAACATTTTATTGCGAACCAGACATGAAACGTGGGGTGTGAAACTTGGACGGGGGCTTCTGTGAGGTGGGTGGGAAAGGACTTATGAAATTTTGGGGAATGTCAGCCTTCTAGTGCTAGAGCAGTCTGCAGGGGTTGACTGAAAGTTTTAACGGCCCTTGCCGCCCCTCCTTCTTTGGACTTTGGGTGAGGGTGGTGTGGGACTTGGTGGCGGGTGAGGGCGGTTACAGATAGACTGCAGCGGGGCTCTGTCCTCCTGCCTCCGGTCTTGCAGAACATCCACAAGGCGCCGGAGCGTGTCCGTTTGCTCCCTCATTAGTCCAAGCAGCTTTTCAGTAGCCTGTTGGTCCTCCTGACGCCACCTCTCCTCCCGTTCCATGACTGCTCGGTGCATTTGTGACAAGTTCTCCCTCCACTGTGTCTGCTGGGCTGCCTGGGCTCGGGAGCAGCCCATTAGTTCTGAGAACATGTCTTCACGCGTCTTCTTCTTCCTCCGCCTAATCTGCGCTAGCCTCTGGGAGTGTGCTGACAGGCTGGGTTGGGAGACAGTCGCAGATGTGTCTGTGTGAATTTTAAAAAGGGAGTGAATTCCTGAGACAGATAAATGAAATTGTATACAAAGAACCTAGTCTTTCTCTGTGAACAAGACCATGCACTGAACCTCTCACATGCGCACTCAGGACAAGGTCGAATTTTCGGCCGTCGCCTTCAGTGCCTGTGGACTTGCGGAGGTCTTGGAGTGTTCAGAGAACTGTGGCTGGAGACCTGAACTTCTGGAGCGGGCAATAATGGTAAGCCGCAGACTTGTGGCTGCTTAAAACTCCAGCAGTAGCACTGGCCTCCTTTCACATTGAAAGCAATGCCAGTCTCTGCTGCCAGCAATCAGGACAGCATCAACTCTGCCCCTGTCCCACCCCCTCGCGGCTGTCCCAGGGAAAGATCCCTGTATGCTGCCCCTCTCCCTCCACCGCGTGGCTGTAAAGCAGTCCCAATACTAACATTCCCCTCCCTAATTCAAAGCAGGGCGTCATGAGCGACATCACCCTCCTGAGGATCCCGGACACCCAGAGAGAACGCATGCTGCGGGAAAGCATGCAGAAACCGGGGCCGTATGCCGCCATGCTATGTCGGGCCATGATCCCGGAGTACTTGATTGTGGCGTGGAGGGGACATGTCTGCTACCACGGAGGGCCCACTAAGATCGCCCTACCCCGGAACCTGATCAACAGGCTTGAGCTCTACCTCCACGAGACCTACGAGGAGTTCTCCTACGAGGATTTCTCGTCGATCCCCGGCCACATTGACCGGATTTTCGCGTAGGTGCACTGGGACTATGGAGTGGAGCGTCTTGGGCCTGGGAATCATGGAGTAACGGACATTGTGAAAATTTTTTAAAACACTTGGGACTAAATTGAGAAGAGCCTAAGACAGAGAAATCATGAAAACCCATTTGTTACCTTTGTAAATATTCCTGTTTTGTACCTGATTATTTTTTTACTAGTTTACAGAACTTTTATAAATGTACATTGTTAATAGTATAAATATTACCGTTCTGTTTTAAATAAATGTTTACATGTTTACAGCACTTACTGCTTGATCCTTCCCCTGATTCTGTGTCCGGGGTAAGGGATGGGGACGGTTGGTACGGGATCTCGGTAAGGGTGATGAAGAGCTCCTGGCTGTCGGGGAAATCAGCGGTGCCAGCGCTGTCGACTGCCTCGTCCTCCTCATCTCCTTCTTCATCTTCCCCGTCCGCTGTCATGTCCGACATGATCCCATCCTCGGAGTCCACGGTCAGGGGTGGGGTAGTGGTGGCGGCCGCTCCCAGGATGGAATGCAGTGCCTCGTAGAAACGGGATGTGTGGGGCTGGGATCCGGAGCGTCCGTTAGCCTCTTTGGTTTTTTGGTAGCCTTGTCTCAGCTCCTTGATTTTCACGCGGCACTGCGTTGCATCCCGGCTGTAGCCTCTCTCTGCCATGGCTTTGGAGATCTTCTCGTAGATCTTAGCATTCCTTCTTTTGGAGCGCAGCTCTGAAAGCACGGACTCATCGCCCCACACTGCGATGAGATCCAAGACTTCCCGATCAGTCCATGCTGGGGCCCTCTTTCTATTAGATTGCACGGCCATCTCTGCTGGAGAGCTCTGCATAGTTGCCACTGCTGCTGAGCTCCCCTCGATGTCCAAAGAGGAACTGAGATTCAAACTGCCCAGACAGGAAAATGAAAATGAATTCAAATTTTCCCGGGGGTGTGGCTGGTCAGAGCATCCGAGCTCGGACTGCTGTCCAGAGCGTCAACAGAGTGGTGCACTGTGGGATAGCTCCCGGAGCTATTACCGTCGATTTCCATCCACACCTAGCCTAATTCGATATGGCCATGTCGAATTTAGCGCTACTCCTCTCGTTGGGGAGGATTACAGAAATCGATTTAAAGAGAGCTTTATGTCGAACTAAATGGCTTCCTGGTGTGGACGGGTGCAGGGTTAATTCGATATAACGGCGCTAAAGTCGACATAAAAGCCTAGTGTAGACCAGGCCTCAGACTGTGAACTCTGAGGTTAAGATTTGCTGATGGTTTAATTAA
>NW_020714079.1:0-3749 GCF_002925995.2 Terrapene triunguis | reverse complement strand
CAGTGAAACTAAATGGGGTAGGGACCACGGCACTGGTTGATTCGGGGAGTGCTATCACGCTTATCTCAGGGAAGCTCGTGAAGCGTAGTCAGCTGCTGCACGCTAAACATACGGGGATAACATGTGTCCATGGGACAGTTAGTTACTACCCCACCATCCCAGTAAAAATTGAGATCCAAGGGAACACTACTGAGGTAGCAGCAGGTGTAGTCCCTAAACTCCCATACCTGGTGCTCATAGGGAGGGACTTCCCAGGGTTTGGAAACTTACTCCCAGTAGGGGGATTGGAGAAAGATGGGGACCCTAAAATTGGTGAGGCATCCACAGCAGACTGTCAACCCCCAATCTTCTCTGAATATCCCCAGATTTGTTCTCCACTCCCAGACAGGGTAGGAAGGCAAAAAGGGAAAGAAGGGCAGCTACGGCCTTGGGAACCCGAATACTTACCCAAAGCCAGAGGGTCGCTCTTGTAGGTAGGTGGACCCGTGCAGCTGAAAAGGAGGCCACGCAGGAGGGAGAAGCACCTGAGTCTGACCCCCACCCTAATGCTTCTGAACCAGTAGAGGCAAAAGAGACTGGGCCCCTAGATCTTGGGCAGATTAGCCCCGGGAGAGGAAATTTTGGACGGGACCAGGCAGAAGACCCAAGGTATGACAACATTAGGAAGGAGGTAACTGAAATAGATGTGGTCCCTGTGGAAGGGAAAACCCAGGGACATAGACCGGACTTCCTAATGAAGAAGGATCTCTTATACCGGGTTGCACCAGTACAGGGGCAGAAGGTACAGCAGATCCTAGTACCTCAAAAACACCAGAACGCTTTATTAAGTCTTGCTCATAGTCATCTTTTTGGGGGGCATTTGGGGGTAGAGAAGACCCTGGCACGAGTCCTACGACGGTTTTTCTGGCCCGGAGTACATGAAGAAGTGCGGAGGTACTGTGCCTCCTGCCCGGAGTGTCAGCTGCACAGTCCCCATCCCCACTTGAGGGCACCTTTAGTACCCCTTCCCATCACAGAGGTCCCCTTCGAGCGAATAGCCATGGACCTAGTGGGACCCAAGCAAAAGAAGGCTCGGGGCCACCAATATATACTTGTTGTTTTGGACTATGCTACTCGCTACCCAGAAGCTGTCCCCCTGCGGAACACGGCCTCTAAGACTATAGCCAAAGAGTTGGTGGGGATCTTTGCCCGAATGGGGCTACCAAAGGAGATATTAACTGACCAAGGAACCCCATTTATGTCAAAGCTAATGAAGGACCTCTGTACGCTGCTCCATATACATACCCTGAGAACTTCGGTCTACCATCCGCAGACTGATGGGTTGGTAGAAAGGTTTAACCGAACCCTCAAGGCTATGATAAGGAAGGTGGTAAGTCGGGACGGGAAGGATTGGGACACCCTACTACCCTACCTTATGTTCGCTATCCGGGAGGTACCTCAGGCCTCAACTGGGTTTTCCCCCTTCGAGTTATTATACGGGTGTCACCCCCGTGGCATACTAGATATCGCCAAAGAGATCTGGGAAGAGGAACCCAATGAGGGGAGAAATATAATAGAGCATGTAATGCAGATGCGAGACCGGATAGCCCGGGTTACCCCTATTGTACGGGAACATTTGGAGAAGGCACAGGAGGCCCAGTGAACCCATTACAATCGCCAGGCAAAAGTGCGACAGTTCCAACCAGGGGATCGGGTTATGGTGTTGGTACCCATGACAGAAAGCAAGCTTCTGGCCCAATGGCAGGGGCCCTATGAGGTGGTTGAACCCGTGGGGGAAGTAACCTACAAGGTGCGGCAGCCAGGACGCAGAAAACAAGAACAGATTTATCACGTTAACCTTCTGAAACCCTGGCATGCACAACAGGCATGCACAACGGTCCAAAAAGATCTAACCCAGGAAAGCAGGCCTTCCAAACAGGTGAGAGTGTCTCCTGATTTAACACCAGACCAGAAGAATGAGGTGTCTGAGATGATCTTCCAGAACCAAGATGTGTTCTCGACAAAACCGGGTCGAACAACCGAGACATATCACCACATCGTCACGAACCCTGGGGCCAGAGTAACAATGAGGCCCTATCGGGTGCCAGCGGCAAAAAGGGAGGAAATAAAAGCAGAAGTAAAAAAAATGCTGGAGTTGGGGATCATCGAAGAATCCCACAGTCAGTGGTCCAGCCCAATCGTGCTGGTGCCCAAACCTGATGGCACCACAAGATTTTGCAACGACTTCCGGCGACTAAACGAAGTATCCCAGTTCGACGCGTACCCCATACCTCGCATAGATGAGCTAGTGGACCGTCTGGGTAATGCCCGGTACTTGACTATCCTAGACTTGACAAAGGGGTACTGGCAGATTCCCCTTGCAGAAGACGCAAAGGAAAAGACTGTGTTCTCTACACCAGAGGGTCTTTTTCAATATACTGTCCTCCCTTTTGGACTACATGGGGCCCCAGCTACCTTCCAGCGCCTCATGGACAAGCTATTACACCCGCATAACAGTTATGCTGCTGCCTACTTGGACGATGTGGTCATTCATACCCCAGACTGGGAAACTCACCTGGAGAAGGTGGAGGCAGTCCTCGATACCTTCAGGCGAGCTGGCCTTACAGCAAACCCTGCCAAGTGCGCTGTAGGGTTTACAGAGGCCAAATATCTTGGCTACGTTGTGGGAAAAGGTCCGGTAAAACCCCAAGTGAACAAGTTAGAGGCCATCCAAAAGTGGCCCCGACCAAGTCGCAAGAAACAAGTCCGGGCGTTCCTAGGTGTGGTGGGGTATTACCTACGATTTATCTCCCACTTTGCCACAAGGGCAAGCCCCCTGACAGACCTAGTGAAAGCCCGTGGACCTGATCTGGTGAGATGGTCTGACGCAGCAGAGGAAGCATTCACAGACCTACGGACTGCCCTCTGCAGTAACTCCGTACTGATAGCCCCTGATTTCACCAAGGAGTTTATCCTGCAGACGGATGCATCGGAAGTAGGGTTGGGGGCCGTTCTATCACAGATGGTTGGGGAGGAGGAACACCCAATTCTATACCTCAGTCAGAAACTCTTTCCAAGGGAACAAAAATATGCAGTGGTGGAGAGAGAATGCCTCGCTGTAAAATGGGCCATGGAAACATTGCGCTACTACCTGCTTGGGCGCAGATTTGTCCTCGTGACCGACCATGCCCCTCTTCAATGGATGCAGCAGAACAAGGAGAAGAACACAAGGGTGACCAGATGGTTCTTATCCCTCCAACCTTTCCAGTTCCGTGTGCAACACAGAGCAGGGAGCCGTCATGGCAACGCCGATGGCTTGTCACGTGTGCACTGTCTGGAGTCCCAAGCTGACCAACCCCTTGGCGTTGAGCAGGGGGGAGGGATATGTGACAGACCCAGACCAGTGGGGTACAGGAGTCTGGTAGAGGGCAAATATACTGGTCACTGGATGAGTAGTTTTCTGTTCCCTGAGTGACCAGAGCAGGGGCTGCACTAGAGTAATCAGGAACCTGCTAGAACCAGTTAAGGCAGGCAGGCTAATTAGAACACCTGGAGCCAATTAAGAAGAAGCTGCTAGAATCAATTAAGGCAGGCTAGTCAGGGCACCTGGGTTTTAATAGGAGCTCACTTCAGTTTGTGGTGTGAGTGTGAGGAGCTGGGAACAAGAGGCGCAAGGAGCTGAGAGTGAGAGGGTGTGCTGCCGGAGGACTGAGGAGCACAAGCGTTATCAGACACCAGGAGGAAGGTCCTGTGGTGAGAATAAGGAAGGT
>NW_020714078.1:0-5302 GCF_002925995.2 Terrapene triunguis | reverse complement strand
GTCTCTGTACACAGAGAGCTGTTACCCTTCCCTTTATAGTTATGACACGCCCCCCAAATCACAGATAGTGTTGGACGTTCGGTTCCACACTGGCTGTGATTTCTTTCTGGAGTTCTAGGAGAAAACAGAGTTAATAAGACACATGTATCTTTAGACATACTACTGATTATATAAAAACTAACAATATGTTTCATTCCAAGAACAATTGTTAACCAGTTAACTCTGGGAAACTTTCCCGGGAGAGTGCATCAGCCACTTTGTTAGAAGCTCCCGAAATGTGTTGTATTTCAAAATCAAAATCTTGGAGAGCTAAACTCCATCGAAGAAGTTTTTTGTTATTTCCCTTGGCGGTATGAAGCCACTGTAGCGCAGCATGGTCTGTTTGTAGTTGGAAACGCCGTCCCCAAACATATGGGCGTAGCTTTTCCAGCGCGTACACAATGGCGTAGCATTCCTTTTCGCTGATTGACCAGTGGCTTTCCCTCTCAGACAGTTTCTTGCTGAGAAACACGACAGGATGGAATTCTTGATCCGGTCCTTCCTGCATTAAAACTGCTCCCACGCCTCGCTCGGAAGCATCTGTGGTTACTAGGAACGGTTTGTCAAAGTCTGGGGCCCTTAGCACAGGGTCAGACATGAGTGTTGCCTTAAGCTGGTTAAAGGCCTTTTGACACTTATCAGTCCACTGAACTGCATTTGGCTGTTTCTTTCTGGTTAGGTCTGTCAGCGGGGCGGCGATTTGGCTGTAGTGTGGTACAAATCGCCTATAATATCCGGCCAAGCCTAAGAAGGATTGGACCTGTTTCTTTGACTTTGGAACCGGCCACTTTTGGATAGCATCCACTTTGGCCTGTAGGGGATTTATAGTTCCTTGACCCACCTGGTGCCCCAGGTACGTCACTCTGTTTTGGCCTATTTGACACTTTTTAGCCTTAACAGTTAGTCCTGCCTGTCGGATGCGCTCGAAGACTTTTCCCAGGTGCTCCAGGTGTTCTGTCCATGAATCAGAAAAAATGGCCACATCATCGAGGTAGGCAACTGCAGATTCTCCCAATCCCGCTAGGAGACCATCTACAAGTCTTTGGAAGGTGGCGGGTGCATTTCGCAACCCGAAAGGGAGTACATTGAATTCGTACACCCCTGCCTGGGTGACGAAGGCTGACCTTTCCTTAGCGGGTTCATCTAGTGGTACTTGCCAGTACCCTTTGGTTAAGTCTAAAGTAGAGATGAATTGGGCATGTCCCAATTTTTCCAATAGCTCATCTGTGCGTGGCATTGGATAGTTGTCAGGACGAGTTACAGCATTTAGCTTACGGTAGTCCACGCAAAAGCGTATTTCCCCATCTGGTTTGGGAACTAGAACCACTGGAGATGCCCATGCACTGGTAGAGGGGCGGATTATACCCATCTGTAGCATGTCCTGGATCTCCCTTTGTATAGCAGCTTGGGCATGAGGTGACTCCCGGTAGGGTGGGGTTCTAATTGGGTGAGCATTACCTGTGTCAATGGAGTGGTATGCCCGTTCGGTCCGTCCTGGAGTGGCTGAGAAAATCGGTGCAAAGCTTGTGCACAGCTCCTTGATCTGCTGTCGCTGCAGACGTCCCAGGGTCGTGGAGAGGTTCACCTCTTCCACGCCACCATTCCTTGTTCCTTCATAGTAGACACCTGCAGGCCACTCCGCGTCATCTGTTTCCTGGGCTGTAAACTGGCAAACATTTAATCCTCTGGAATAAAAGGGCTTAAGAGAATTAACATGGTATACCTTAGGCTTTATGTTGGAGGTGGGGGAGGCTATGAGATAGTTAACAGCTCCTAGGCGCTCCTGGACCGTGAATGGTCCTTCCCACGACGCTTCCATTTTATGGGCCTGGAGCGCCTTTAAGACCATGACTTGGTCTCCTACTTTGAAGGACCGTTCTCTGGAATGTTTATCATACCAGGCCTTTTGCTCTTCCTGAGCATCCTTTAGGTTTTCTTTAGCAAGGGCTAAAGAGTGTCGGAGGGTGTTTTGTAGGTTGCTTACAAAGTCTAGAATGTTAGTTCCTGGAGAAGGCGTAAACCCCTCCCATTGCTGCTTCACCAACTGTAATGGCCCCTTAACCTCGCGGCCATACACAAGTTCAAATGGTGAAAACCCTAAACTGGGATGTGGTACAGCCCTGTAGGCAAAAAGCAACTGCTGCAACACTAGGTCCCAATCATTGGAGTGTTCATTTATGAATTTACGTATCATGGCCCCCAAAGTTCCATTAAACCTCTCCACCAGACCATTGGTTTGATGGTGATGAGGGGTGGCAACCAAGTGATTCACCCCATGAGCTTCCCACAGGTATTTCATGTTCCCTGCCAGGAAATTAGTTCCCGAATCTGTAAGGATGTCGGAGGGCCAACCTACCCTGGCAAAAATTTCTGCTAATGCCTGGCACACACTTTTAGTCTTGGTGTTGCTTAAGGGTACAGCTTCCGGCCATCGGGTAGCAAAATCCATGAAAGTCAGTATGTACTGCTTTCCTCTGGGTGTCTTCTTTGGGAAAGGACCCAGAATATCCACAGCTACTCGTTGAAATGGGACCTCAATTATGGGTAGTGGCTGGAGAGGGGCTTTAACCTGGTCTTGGGGCTTTCCCACTCGTTGGCACACCTCACAAGACCGGACATAATTAGCAACGTCCTTGCCCATTCCCTCCCAGTGGAAGGACTTCCCCAACCGGTCTTTGGTTCTGTTCACCCCAGAATGGCCACTGGGATGATCATGGGCTAAGCTCAAGAGCTTTACCCGATACTTAGTGGGAACTACCAACTGTTTTTGAGGATGCCAGTCTTCCTGGTGCCCACCAGAAAGAGTCTCCTTGTATAACAGTCCTTGTTCTACAACAAACCGGGATCGGTTAGAAGAGCTGAGAGGCGGTGGGGTGCTCCGCGCCGCCGCCCAAGCTTTCTGAAGGCTGTCATCTGCTTCCTGCTCGGCCTGGAACTGTTCCCTTGATGCTGGAGACATCAGTTCCTCCTTGGACTGTGGACTGTGGCTTGGTCCCTCTGGAAGCGATGCAGGTGCTGGGGCTGTTTCCATTGACTGTGAACCGCTGTCCGCTGGTGCACTATGTGGTATCTCAGGCTCTGGCTGAGCCTCTTGGGTAGGGTTATCTGCTGCTTCTGCCAGTTCAGGCTCGCTGGTGCCCTCTGGCATTGGAGTTGTAGACGGGTTTGCAAGCGCTGGACTCAGTGCCGGCAATGGTTCTGGTGCTGGTTGCGTTGCCAGTTCCGGTTCTGGGACTGGCTTTGGCTGGGTCTTTGGGATTGGATCCACTACGGCTGTTGCAGTCGTTGGCACGGGATCCGGTTCCACCACCTGTGTTTGGGTCTCCGGTAACACCGATGGGGCTCTGGTGGACGGCTCAGGAACAGGGATGGGGGTGAAAGTTTGCTTAGCCTGGCTGCGGGTGACTATTCCCACCCTCTTGGCTAGCTTCACATGGTTGGCCAAGTCTTCCCCCAGCAGCATGGGGATGGGATAATTGTCATAGACTGCAAAAGTCCACATTCCTGCCCAGCCCTTGTACTGGACATGCAACTGGGCTGTAGGCAAGGTTACAGACTGTGACACGAAGGGTTGAATTGTCACTGTAGCCTCCGGGTTGATGAGTTTGGGGTCCACTAGGGATTGGTGGATAGTTGACACTTGTGCCCCAGTGTCCCTCCAAGCGATAACCTTCTTTCCGCCCACTCTCAAGGTTTCCCTTCGCTCCGAGGGTATGAGAGAGGCATCTGGGTCTGGGGATCTTTGGTGTGATTGGGGTGTAATGAACTGTAATCGGTTTGGGTTCTTGGGGCAGTGAGCCTTTATATGCCCCAGTTCATTACATTTAAAACATCACCCTGCTAAGGTATCACCGGGGCGATGTTGGTTGATGGAGACTGGTGTGGTGGGGTGAGAAGGCGTCTGGGGTTTCCCTTGGGATGTGGGTGGGGCCTTGGGTTGTCCCCGGTGGTAAGGTTTTGTTTCGGCTTGCCCCTTCTGATATTCGCTCCAACTGCTACTAGCTTTTTTCTTTTCTGTCACCTCCACCCATTTGGCTCCAATCTCCCCCGCCTCGGTTACAGTTTTGGGCTTCCCATCTAGGATGTACCTTTCTATTTCCTCAGGAACACCCTCTAAAAACTGCTCCATTTGCAATAGGAAGGGCAACTCTTCCGTAGATTTAACATTTGCTCCTAATATCCAGGCATCCCAATTTTTCCCAATGTGGTAGGCATGTCGGGTAAATGACACATCGGGTTTCCACCTTAGGGCTCTGAAAAGCCGACGGGCATGCTCAGGTGTTAGCCCCATTCTGATTCTGGCCTTGTTTTTAAAAAGTTCATAACTGTTCATGTGTTCCTTAGGCATTTCAGCCGCCACCTCTGCTAAGGGTCCACTGAGCTGCGGCCTCAGCTCTACCATGTACTGGGTTGGAGGGATGTTGTATCCAAGGCAGGCCCTTTCAAAATTTTCTAAGAAGGCCTCAGTATCATCGCCTGCCTTGTAGGTAGGGAATTTCCTGGGATGGGAAGTGGTACCTGGAGAGGAGTTGTTAGGATGGTCTGATGCACCCTGCCTAGTCCTTGCTGCTTCCAGTTCCATCTCTTTTTCTTTCAGCTCCATTTCTCTTTCATGGGCCTCCTGTTTGGCTTTTTCCAGCTCCATTTTTCTCTTGTGGGCCTCCTCTTTGGCTTTCTCTTCTCTGTCTCTCAGCTCTATCTCTTTCTCTTTCAGCTCCATAGCTCTCTTGTGGGCCTCCTCTTTAGCTTTTTCTTCTTTGGTAGTCATTTTCCTGGTTTTCTTGTGCTGGGTCACACCCCTCTGCAGTTGACTGAAACTGGGATGTACTTAGCTCTGGCTGCTGCTGAGTTAACAGAGACTTTCTAACAAGCTACTCCCGAGGATGTAAAAAGGAAAAAAAAAACAATTCAACTTGTAAATTATCTTTACCAGTCATTCAAAGTTTGCTCCCTTTGAACCCTTCTCTTAACAAAGGACCTCGTTAAAAAAAACTTAACACCTCTGCCTTCAGGCAAGGAGAGATAAGATATGCATCTACCTTCAGCTCTGCTTTCCAAGCAGCTAGAAGGAAAAAAAAAATCTCTTACTGGCTTTTGGGTTTAAACGATCCCACCGCTGCCACCATGTCAAGGCTGTATACCCACTTTGAACCTTAGGGTACAAATGTAGGGGCCTGCATAAAAACTTCTAAGCTTATCTACCAGCTTAGCTTTGATCCGCTGCCACCATCACAAGAATTCCCTCCCTGGGAAGCCTTGAGAA
>NW_020714077.1:0-5431 GCF_002925995.2 Terrapene triunguis | reverse complement strand
TGTCAAGGCTGGATCCCCACTTTGAACTTTAGGGTTCAAATGTAGGGGCCTGCATAAAAACTTCTAAGCTTATCTACCAGCTTAGCTTTGGTCCGCTGCCACCATCACAAGAATTCCCTCCCTGGGAAGCCTTGAGAAACCTTTCACCAATTCCCTGGTGAACACAGATCCAAACCCCCTTGGATCTTAAAACAAGGAGAAATTAACCATCCCCCCTCCTTCCTTCCACCCTCCTTTCACCAACTCCTGGTGAATACAGATCCAAACCCCCTTGGATCTTAAAACAAGGAGAAATCAATCTGGTTCTTAAAAAAGAAGGCTTTTAATTAAAGAAAAAGGTAAAAATCATCTCTGTAAAATCAGTATGGAAAATACTTTACAGGGTAATCAAACTTAAAGAGCTCAGAGGACCCCCCTCTGTCTTAGGTTCAAAGTACAGCAAACAAAGATACACACTCTGGTAAAAAGGTACATTTACAAGTTGAGAAAACAAAGTAAATCTAAGACGCCTTGCCTGTCTTTTACTTACTAGTTTGAAATAGGAGAGACTTGTTTAGAAAGATGGGGAGAACCTGGATTGATGTCTGGTCCCTCTCAGTCCCAAGAGCGAACCACCCGTTAAAACAAAGAGCACACACAAAAGCCTTTCCCCCCCCAAGATTTGAAAGTATCTTGTCTCCTTATTGGTCCTTGGGTCAGGTGTCAGCCAGGTTACCCGAGCTTCTTAACCCTTTACAGGTAAAAGGATTTGGAGTCTCTGTACACAGAGAGCTGTTACCCTTCCCTTTATAGTTATGACACGCCCCCCAAATCACAGATAGTGTTGGACGTTCGGTTCCACACTGGCTGTGATTTCTTCCTGGAGTTCTAGGAGAAAACAGAGTTAATAAGACACATGTACCTTTAGACATACTACTGATTATATAAAAACTAACAATATGTTTCATTCCAAGAACAATTGTTAACCAGTTAACTCTGGGAAACTTTCCCGGGAGAGTGCATCAGCCACTTTGTTAGAAGCTCCCGAAATGTGTTGTATTTCAAAATCAAAATCTTGGAGAGCTAAACTCCATCGAAGAAGTTTTTTGTTATTTCCCTTGGCGGTATGAAGCCACTGTAGCGCAGCATGGTCTGTTTGTAGTTGGAAACGCCGTCCCCAAACATATGGGCGTAGCTTTTCCAGCGCGTACACAATGGCGTAGCATTCCTTTTCGCTGATTGACCAGTGACTTTCCCTCTCAGACAGTTTTTTGCTGAGAAACACGACAGGATGGAATTCTTGATCCGGTCCTTCCTGCATTAAAACTGCTCCCACGCCTCGCTCGGACGCATCTGTGGTTACTAGGAACGGTTTGTCAAAGTCTGGGGCCCTTAGCACAGGGTCAGACATGAGTGTTGCCTTAAGCTGGTTAAAGGCCTTTTGACACTCATCAGTCCACTGAACTGCATTTGGCTGTTTCTTTCTGGTTAGGTCTGTCAGCGGGGCGGCGATTTGGCTGTAGTGTGGTACAAATCGCCTATAATATCCGGCCAAGCCTAAGAAGGATTGGACCTGTTTCTTTGACTTTGGAACCGGCCACTTTTGGATAGCATCCACTTTGGCCTGTAGGGGATTTATAGTTCCTTGACCCACCTGGTGCCCCAAGTAAGTCACCCTGTTTTGGCCTATTTGACACTTTTTAGCCTTAACAGTTAGTCCTGCCTGTCGGATGCGCTCGAAGACTTTTCCCAGGTGCTCCAGGTGTTCTGTCCATGAATCAGAAAAAATGGCCACATCATCGAGGTAGGCAACTGCAGATTCTCCCAATCCCGCTAGGAGACCATCTACAAGTCTTTGGAAGGTGGCGGGTGCATTTCGCAACCCGAAAGGGAGTACATTGAATTCGTACACCCCTGCCTGGGTGACGAAGGCTGACCTTTCCTTAGCGGGTTCATCTAGTGGTACTTGCCAGTACCCTTTGGTTAAGTCTAAAGTAGAGATGAATTGGGCATGTCCCAATTTTTCCAATAGCTCATCTGTGCGTGGCATTGGATAGTTGTCAGGACGAGTTACAGCATTTAGCTTACGGTAGTCCACGCAAAAGCGTATTTCCCCATCTGGTTTGGGAACTAGAACCACTGGAGATGCCCATGCACTGGTAGAGGGGCGGATTATACCCATCTGTAGCATGTCCTGGATCTCCCTTTGTATAGCAGCTTGGGCATGAGGTGACTCCCGGTAGGGTGGGGTTCTAATTGGGTGAGCATTACCTGTGTCAATGGAGTGGTATGCCCGTTCGGTCCGTCCTGGAGTGGCTGAGAAAATCGGTGCAAAGCTTGTGCACAGCTCCTTGATCTGCTGTCGCTGCAGACGTCCCAGGGTCGTGGAGAGGTTCACCTCTTCCACGCCACCATTCCTTTTTCCTTCGTAGTAGACACCTGCAGGCCACTCCGCGTCATCTGTTTCCTGGGCTGTAAACTGGCAAACGTTTAATTCTCTGGAATAAAAGGGCTTAAGAGAATTAACATGGTATACCTTAGGCTTTATGTTGGAGGTGGGGGAGGCTATGAGATAGTTAACAGCTCCTAGGCGCTCCTGGACCGTGAATGGTCCTTCCCACGACGCTTCCATTTTATGGGCCTGGAGCGCCTTTAAGACCATGACTTGGTCTCCTACTTTGAAGGACCGTTCTCTGGAATGTTTATCATACCAGGCCTTTTGCTCTTCCTGAGCATCCTTTAGGTTTTCTTTAGCAAGGGCTAAAGAGTGTCGGAGGGTGTTTTGTAGGTTGCTTACAAAGTCTAGAATGTTAGTTCCTGGAGAAGGCGTAAACCCCTCCCATTGCTGCTTCACCAACTGTAATGGCCCCTTAACCTCACGGCCATACACAAGTTCAAATGGTGAAAACCCTAAACTGGGATGTGGAACAGCCCTGTAGGCAAAAAGCAACTGCTGCAACACTAGGTCCCAATCATTGGAGTGTTCATTTATGAATTTACGTATCATGGCCCCCAAAGTTCCATTAAACCTCTCCACCAGACCATTGGTTTGATGGTGATGAGGGGTGGCAACCAAGTGATTCACCCCATGAGCTTCCCACAGGTTTTTCATGTTCCCTGCCAGGAAATTAGTTCCCGAATCTGTAAGGATGTCGGAGGGCCACCCTACCCTGGCAAAAATGTCTGCTAATGCCTGGCACACACTTTTAGCCTTGGTGTTGCTTAAGGGTACAGCTTCCGGCCATCGGGTAGCAAAATCCATGAAAGTCAGTACGTACTGCTTTCCTCTGGGTGTCTTCTTTGGGAAAGGACCCAGAATATCCACAGCTACTCGCTGAAATGGGACCTCAATTATGGGTAGTGGCTGGAGAGGGGCTTTAACCTGGTCTTGGGGCTTTCCCACTCGTTGGCACACCTCACAAGACCGGACATAATTAGCAACGTCCTTGCCCATTCCCTCCCAGTGGAAGGACTTCCCCAACCGGTCTTTGGTTCTGTTCACCCCAGAATGGCCACTGGGATGATCATGGGCTAAGCTCAAGAGCTTTACCCGATACTTAGTGGGAACTACCAACTGTCTTTGAGGATGCCAGTCTTCCTGGTGCCCACCAGAAAGAGTCTCCTTGTATAAAAGTCCTTTTTCTACAACAAACCGGGATCGGTTAGAAGAGCTGAGAGGCGGTGGGGTGCTCCGCGCCGCCGCCCAAGCTTTCTGAAGGCTGTCATCTGCTTCCTGCTCGGCCTGGAACTGTTCCCTTGATGCTGGAGACATCAGTTCCTCCTTGGACTGTGGACTGGGGCTTGGTCCCTCTGGAAGCGATGCAGGTGCTGGGGCTGTTTCCACTGACCGTGAACCGCTGTCCGCTGGTGCACTATGTGGTATCTCAGGCTCTGGCTGAGCCTCTTGGGTAGGGTTATCTGCTGCTTCCGCCAGTTCAGGCTCGCTGGTGCCCTCTGGCATTGGAGTTGTAGACGGGTTTGCAAGCGCTGGACTCCGTGCCGGCAATGGTTCTGGTGCTGGTTGCGTTGCCAGTTCCGGTTCCGGGACTGGCTTTGGCTGGGTCTCTGGGATTGGATCCACTACGGCTGTTGCAGTCGTTGGCAGGGGATCCGGTTCCACCACCTGTGTTTGGGTCTCCGGTAACACCGACGGGGTCCTGGTGGACGGCTCAGGAACAGGGATGGGGGTGGAAGCTTGCTTAGCCTGGCTGCGGGTGACTATTCCCACCCTCTTGGCTAGCTTCACATGGTTGGCCAAGTCTTCCCCCAGCAGCATGGGGATGGGATAATTGTCATAGACTGCAAAAGTCCACATTCCTGCCCAGCCCCTGTACTGGACATGCAACTGGGCTGTAGGCAAGGTTACAGACTGTGACACGAAGGGTTGAATTGTCACTGTAGCCTCCGGGTTGATGAGTTTGGGGTCCACTAGGGATTGGTGGATAGTTGACACTTGTGCCCCAGTATCCCTCCAAGCGATAACCTTCTTTCCGCCCACTCTCAAGGTTTCCCTTCGCTCCGAGGGTATGAGAGAGGCATCTGGGTCTGGGGATCTTTGGTGTGATTGGGGTGTAATGAACTGTAATCGGTTGGGGTTCTTGGGGCAGTGAGCCTTTATATGCCCCAGTTCATTACATTTAAAACATCGCCCTGCTAAGGTATCACCGGGGCGATGTTGGTTGGTGGAGACTGGTGGGGTGGGGTGAGAAGGCGTCTGGGGTTTCCCTTGGGATGTGGGTGGGGCCTTGGGTTGTCCCCGGTGATAAGGTTTTGTTTCGGCTTGCCCCTTCTGATATTCGCTCCAACTGCTACTAGCTTTTTTCTTTTCTGTCACCTCCACCCATTTGGCTCCAATCTCCCCCGCCTCGGTTACAGTTTTGGGCTTCCCATCTAGGATGTATCTTTCTATTTCCTCAGGAACACCCTCTAAAAACTGCTCCATTTGCAATAGGAAGGGCAACTCTTCCGTAGATTTAACATTTGCTCCTGATATCCAGGCATCCCAATTTTTCCCAATGTGGTAGGCATGTCGGGTAAATGACACATCGGGTTTCCACCTTAGGGCTCTGAACCGCCGACGGGCATGCTCAGGTGTTAGCCCCATTCTGATTCTGGCCTTGTTTTTAAAAAGTTCATAACTGTTCATGTGTTCCTTAGGCATTTCAGCCGCCACCTCTGCTAAGGGTCCACTGAGCTGCGGTCTCAGCTCTACCATGTACTGGGTTAGAGGGATGTTGTATCCAAGGCAGGCCCTTTCAAAATTTTCTAAGAAGGCCTCAGTATCATCGCCTGCCTTGTAGGTGGGGAATTTCCTGGGATGGGAAGTGGTACCTGGAGAGGAGTTGTTAGGATGGTCTGCTGCATCCTGCCTAGTCCTTGCTGCTTCCAGTTCCATCTCTCTCTTGTGGGCCTCCTGTTTGGCTTTTTCTTCTCTTTCATGGGCCTCCTGTTT
>NW_020714076.1:0-1718 GCF_002925995.2 Terrapene triunguis | reverse complement strand
TTCAGGAACTCTGGTCTGTTTAGACGGCTGCAGGAAGGTATTTACTTCCCAGACCACAAAATAACTCTTGGGGATGTGGAGATGCCTACAGTGATCCTCGGGGACCCAGCCTACCCGCTAATGCCCTGGCTCATGAAGCCCTATACTGGCGCCCTGGACACAGAAAAAGAACTGTTCAACTACCGTCTGAGCAAGTGCAGAATGGTGGTGGAGTGTGCTTTTGGCCGTCTCAAAGGGAGATGGAGAAGCTTACTGACTCGCTGTGATCTCAGCGAAACCAATATCCCCATCGTTATAGCAGCTTGCTGTGTGCTCCACAATCTCTGTGAGAGCAAGGGGGAGACCTTTATGGCGGGGTGGGAGGTTGAGGCAAGTAGCCTGGCTGCCGATTACGCCCAGCCAGACAGCCGGGCGATTAGAAGATCCCAGCGGGACGCCCTGTGCATCCGGGAGGCTTTGAAAGCTAGGTTCCTGAGTGAGCAGGGCAACCTGTGACTTTTCAGTTTGTGTACAGAAAAGCTGAACCTGCCCCCGTTTCTTTACCCAGTTCATTTTGACTATCCTCTCCAGTTACATACCCCCTTCACCCCCTTCCCCTTCCCAAAAAATAAAAACAGTTCTATTTTGTTAATGAACACCGTTGTCTGTATTGCTGTTTTCGCGGGACTGTTTTAAACCGGGGACGCAGACTGTGGCGGGGGGCGGGTTTAGTGTTCTGATGCAAATGATGCTTCTAAACTCCCGGAATGACAGGCTCCGCACCGGTGCACTGGTTATTTCAATGGAGCCTGCCAGCACTCCTGGGGGGGACTGTGTGTATGTGTCGGCTATGTGACTTTCTGGCAGGGGGAGTAGGGTTACAGATCCCCTGCTGTGTGGATCTGTGAGCCAGGATAAGGACCGCTGCATAAGATCTGTAACTGCCCTCCCCTGCCACAAAGTCACAGAGCAACCCCCCCCTCCCCCCCAGAACATGAAAACCACCTCCAAGACTGACCAGGGTAACCAGTGACCGCACTGTGTATGTGTCCTGATGCTGGACCTGACCCCGCCTCTGTACCCTGCTAAAGGTGACTGTCCTGTCCAATTACCAAGCCCCTTCCCCCCCTTCAGACAGACTCTCCTCCAAAAGAACAGGATGGAAACAGTAATGAACAGGAACAATATTTTATTATGAACCACTCATTAAACGTGGGGGCTGAAACTTGCACGGGGGCTTGTGTGAGGTGGGTAGGAAAGGACTTTTCACATTTTGGGGAATGAGAGCATTCTAGTGCTAGAGCAGTCTGCAGGGGTGGAGTGAAAGTTTTAACGGCCCTTGCCGCCCCTCCTTCTTTGGACTTTGGGTGAGGGGGGTGTGGGACTTGGTGGCGGGGGAGGGCGGTTAGAGAGAGACTGCAGCGGGGCTCTCTCCTCCTGCCTCCAGTCCTGCAGAACATCCACAAGGTGGCGGAGCGTGTCCGTTTGCTCCCTCATTAGTCCAAGCAGCGTTTGAGTCGCCTGCTGGTCCTCCTGTCGCCACCTCTCCTCCCGTTCCATGTTTGCCCGGTGCATTTGGGACAAGTTCTCCCTCCACTGTGTCTGCTGGGCTGCCTGGGCTCGGGAGCATCCCATTAGTTCAGCAAACATGTCTTCCCGTGTCCTCTTCTTCCTCCTCCTAATGTGCGCTATCCTCTGGGCAGATGTGGCTGTGGGAATTGGAAAAAGGGAGTGAATTC
>NW_020714075.1:0-1102 GCF_002925995.2 Terrapene triunguis | reverse complement strand
GGGGGGGACTATCAAATAGACAGGTGAGGCCGTAGCTTTTTGTAATCTCAAAATATTATGATGTTTCAGGGGGAGGGGAGAGAACAATACAAACCAAGCTGATTTATGATACTATATTTTTTCTACTTAGCGCTTATTAGAATGGTAAACACTCACATGCTGTGCTATGCTACTTTTGTTATGTAAATAAAAAAAAATCACCTTCCTTGCAATTCTCGCCTTAGTTTGCTGAGTCAGAGGAGGTGACAGATTCCTTAATTAAAACTCTTACAAGCATTTCATCATCATCATCCTGATTCAAGTGTGTGCATTAACTTGCTAGTCTTTGGGTGTGTCTACACTACGAGAGTAGTTCGATTTTAGTTAAATCGAATATGTGCAATCGATATTAGAAAGTCGAACGTGTGTGTCTACACTAAGGACAGTAATTCGACTTTGTCAGTCCACACTACCAGGGAAAGCGTCGACATTGGAAGCAGTGCACTGTGGGCAGCTATCCCACAGTTCCCGCAGTCCCCGCTGCCCATTGGAATTCTGGGTCGAGCCCCCAATGCCTTCTGGGTAAAAAAATGTGGCGAGGGTGCTTTTGGGTAACTGTCGTCATCCGTCAGTCACTACCGCCCTCCCTCCCTCCCTGAAAGCGCCGGCGGGAAATCAGTTCGCGCACTTTTTGATCAGTGACAGCGCGGACGCCACAGCACTGCGATCATGGATCCCGCTGCGACCATCGCTGCAGTTGTGGCCGTTCTGAACGCCTCGCAGCTTATCATACACCTTTCCCTGAGGCAGATAGAGAGAAATCAGGCGAGGAGGCTACGGCACCGCCGTGAGGGCCTGAAGTCGGAGAGTAGCACAGAGCTGTCAGAAACCACGAGCCCCAGCGCCCAGGACATCACGGTGGCAATGGGTCATGTGGATTTTGTTGAACGGCGATTCTGGGCCCGGGAAACAAGCACGGAGTGGTGGGACCGCATAGTGCTGCAGGTCTGGGATGAATCCCAGTGGCTGCGAAACTTTCGCATGCGGAAGGGGACTTTCCTGGAACTTTGTGACTTGCTGTCCCCTGCCCTGAAGCGCAAGGACACCCGCATGCGAGCAGCCC
>NW_020714074.1:0-2146 GCF_002925995.2 Terrapene triunguis | reverse complement strand
CTGTCCCCTGCCCTGAAGCGCAAGGACACCCGCATGCGAGCAGCCCTCACTGTCCAGAAGCGAGTGGCCATAGCCCTCTGGAAGCTTGCAACGCCGGACAGCTACCGGTCAGTCGCGAACCACTTTGGTGTGGGCAAATCTACCGTGGGGGTTGTTGTCATGCAAGTAGCCAAGGCAATCGTGAAGGTACTGCTCCCAAAGGTAGTGACCCTGGGAAACGCGCAGGTCATCATAGATGGCTTTGCCGCGATGGGATTCCCAAACTGCGGTGGGGCTATAGATGGGACTCACATCCCTATCCTGGGACCGGACCACCAGGCCAGCCAGTACATCAATAGAAAGGGCTACTTTTCAATGGTGCTGCAAGCACTGGTGGACCATCGGGGACGGTTTACAAACATCTACGTCGGATGGCCGGGCAAGGTTCATGACGCTCGCGTGTTCAGGAACTCTGGTCTGTTTAGACGGCTGCAGGAAGGCATTTACTTCCCGGACCACAAGATAACTGTTGGGGATGTGGAGATGCCTACAGTGATCCTCGGGGACCCAGCCTACCCGCTAATGCCCTGGCTCATGAAGCCCTATACTGGCGCCCTGGACACAGAAAAAGAACTCTTCAACTACCGGCTGAGCAAGTGCAGAATGGTGGTGGAGTGTGCTTTTGGCCGTCTCAAAGGGAGATGGAGAAGCTTGCTCACTCGCTGTGATCTCAGCGAAACCAATATCCCCATCGTTATTGCAGCTTGCTGTGTGCTCCACAATCTGTGTGAGAGCAAGGGGGAGACCTTTATGGCGGGGTGGGAGGTTGAGGCAAATAGCCTGGCTGCTGATTACGCCCAGCCAGACAGCCGGGCGATTAGAAGAGCCCAGCGGGACGCGCTGTGCATCCGGGAGGCTTTGAAAGCCAGTTTCAAGGCTGAGCAGGGTACCCAGTGACTTTTAAGTTTGTGGACACAGAGGCAGAACTTGCCCCCGTTTCTTTACCCAGTTGCCGTCGACTATCCTCTCCACTTACATACCCCCTTCGCCCCCTTCCCAAAAAATAAAATCTGTTCTGTTTTGTTCATGGACACCGTTGTCTTTATTACTGTTTTCGCGGGAATGTTTTAAACCTGGGACGCAGACTGTGGCGGGGGGCGGGTTTAGGGTTGTGATGCAAATGATGCTTCTAAACTCCAGGAATGACAGGCTCCGCGGTGGTGGACTGGTTGTTTCAACGGAGCCTGCCAGCCCTCCTGGCCGGGACTGCGTGTATATGTCGGCTATGTGACTGTCTTGCAGGGGGAGGAGGGTTACAGATCCCCTGCTGCGCGGCTCTGTGATGCAGGGTAAGGACCGCTGCATAAGATCTGTAACTGCCCTCCCCCGCCACCAAGTCAGAGAGCAACACCACCGCCCCCACCACACAAAACATGAAAACCACCTCCCAGACTAACCAGGATAACTAGTCACTGCACTGTATATGTGCCCTGCTGCTGCACCTGCCCCCTGCTAAAGGTGACTGTCCTGTCCAATGACCAAGCCCCTTCCCCCCCCTTCAGACAGACTCCCCTCCAAAAGAAGAGGATGGAAACAGAAATGAACAGAAACGTATTCTTTATTAACAACCGCACATGGAACGGGGGGGTGAAACTTGGACGGGGTCTTGTGTGAGGCGGGTAGGAAAGGACTTTTCAAATTTTGGGGAATGAGAGCCTTCTAGTGGTAGAGCAGTCCGCAGGGGTGGAGTGAAATTTTTCACGGCCCCTTCCACCCCTCCGTGTTTGGACTTTGGGTGAGGGGGGTATGGGACTTGGTGGCGGGGCAGGGCAGTTAGAGAGAGACTGCAGCGGGGCTCTCTCCTCCTGCCTCCGGTCCTGCAGAACATCCACAAGGCGGCGGAGCGTGTCCGTTTGCTCCCTCATTAGTCCAAGCAGCGTTTGAGTAGCCTGCCTGTCCTCCTGTCGCCACCTCTCCTCCCGTTCCATGTTTGCCCGGTGCATTTGGGACAAGTTCTCCCTCCACTGTGTCTGCTGGGCTGCCTGTGCTCGGGAGCATGCCATTAGTTCAGCAAACATGTCTTCCCGTGTCCTCTTCTTCCTCCTCCTAATGTGCGCTAGCCTCTGGGCAGATGTGGCTGTGGGAATTGGAAAAAGGGAGTGAATTC
>NW_020714073.1:0-2251 GCF_002925995.2 Terrapene triunguis | reverse complement strand
CCTCTGGGCAGATGTGGCTGTGGGAATTGGAAAAAGGGAGTGAATTCCTGAGACAGAGCAATGTATCTGTGAACAGAGAACATAGTCTTGCTCCGTGAACAAGACCATGCAGAGCACCTATCACACGCGCACTGAGGACAAGGTCGAATTTTCGGCCCTCGCCTACAGTGCCTGCGGTCTTGCTGTGGCGAGCTGAGGAGCAGGGCAGGACACCGGACTTTGTCTAGATGGCAAACATGGTAAGCCGTAGACTTGTGGCCGCTTAAAACTTTAAGAGTGGCACTGGCCTCCTTTCACATAGAAAGCAATGCGAGTCTCTGCTGGCAGCAATCCTGCAAGCATGAACTCTGCCCCTGTCCCAGCCCCTCGCGGCTGTAAACCGCGTGGCTGTAAACCGGCGGTTGCAGTTCTGTAAAGGGACGGGCAAGCAGTCCCAATACTAACTTTCCCCTACCTAATTCACAGCAGGGAGTCATGCCTGACATCACCCTCCTGAAGGTCTCCGAGAGCCAGAAGGAGAAGATGCTACGGGACAGCCTGCAGAAACTGGGGCCATTTGCTGCACTGCTGTGCAAGGCCATGATCCCGGAGTACCTGCTGGCGTTGTGGCAGGGAAACGTCTCCTACCACGGGGGGCCTAATAAGCTCTCCCTGCCCAGGAACCTGCTGATGAGGCTGGAAAAACACCTGCAGGAGGTGTATGAGGAGTTCTCCCCGGAGGATCTCGCCTCTATCCCCGGTTACATTGACCAGTTCCTGGCTTAGGTGCCCTTGGAGGGACAAATGACTGCAGGGTTTTGGGCACTATAATCATGAAGCGGACATTGTGCAATTTTTTGAAAATGGTTCGGACTATATATTGAGGCGCCCAAAGAAAGACAAATCATGATACACTTTGCACTGATTCCCCTTTTGTTTGACTTTCCTGTTTACATGTTTTGAAGCACTTTACCCACTGTTCATATTTTCAATCTTCCTGTTTTGTTGCAAATAAATGTTTACATGTTTTAAAGCACTTTAGCTAATGTTAATATTTTAAATACGCCAGTTATGTTGTAAATAAATATTTAGATATTTAAAACACTTACAGCTTGATCCTTCCCCTGAATCTGTGTCTGGGGTAACGGCTGGGGAGGGTTGGTAGGGGATCTCTGTCAGGGTGATGAAGAGCTCCTGGCTGTCGGGCAAATCAGCGTTGTAAGCGCTGTCTACTGCCTCGTCCTCCTCATCTCCTTCCTCCTCTTCCCCGTCCGCTGAGGAACCGGTCGCGGACAATATCCCATCCTCAGAGTCCACGGTCACTGGTGGGGTAGTGGTGGCGGCCGCACCTAGGATGGAATGCAGTGCCTCGTAGAAACGGGATGTGTGGGGCTGGGATCCAGAGCGTCCGTTTGCCTCTTTGGTCTTCTGGTAGCCTTGTCTCAGCTCCTTGA
This sequence comes from Terrapene triunguis, assembly GCF_002925995.2. Taxonomy (NCBI): domain Eukaryota; kingdom Metazoa; phylum Chordata; order Testudines; family Emydidae; genus Terrapene; species Terrapene triunguis. The sequence goes on along the minus strand of NW_020714073.1, from coordinate 818 downwards.
TTTTCACGCGGCACTGCGTTGCATCCCGGCTGTAGCCTCTCTCTGCCATGGCTTTAGAGATCTTCTCATAGATCTTTGCATTCCGTCTTTTGGAGCGCAGCTCTGAAAGCACGGACTCATCGCCCCACACTGCGATGAGATCCAAGACTTCCCGATCCGTCCATGCTGGGGCCCTCTTTCTATTGGATTGCACGGCCATCTCTGCTGGAGAGCTCTGCATCGTTGCCACTGCTGCCACTGCTGCTGAGCTCGCCACGGTGTCCAAACAGAAACTGCGCTTCAAACTGCCCAGACAGGAAAAGGAATTCAAATTTTCCCGGGGTGTGGCTGGTCAGAGCATCCGAGCTCGGACTGCTGTCCAGAGCGTCAACAGAGTGGTGCACTGTGGGATAGCTCCCAGAGCTATTAGCGTCGATTTCCATCCACACCTAGCCTAATTCGACATGGCCATGTCGAATTTAGCGCTACTCCTCTCGTTGGGGAGGATTACAGAAATTGATTTAAAGAGAGCTCTATGTCGAACTAAATGGCTTCCTGGTGTGGACGGGTGCAGGGTTAATTCGATATAACGGCGCTAAATTCGACATAAAAGCCTAGTGTAGACCAGGCCTTTGAGAGAGCCGCTTCCTTTCCAGTGTGTTCTCTGAGTCTGCATGTCAGGGTTCTATTCATCTGCCTTCTGTTGGCTTCAATCTGACAAAAACAGAAACCAAAGAGGACTGGCTGGCTCAGGGGAATGGCCGGGCGCTGCCGTCTCCTCTCCGTTAGTCATTCTCATTTGGCTTATGTTGGTAGTGACTAGGTCTGTGTGGAACCTT
>NW_020714072.1:0-1509 GCF_002925995.2 Terrapene triunguis | reverse complement strand
AGTAAGCTTCTCCATCTCCCCTTGAGACGGCCAAAAGCACACTCCACCACCATTCTGCACTTGCTCAGCCGGTAGTTGAACAGTTCTTTTTCTGTGTCCAGGGCGCCAGTATAGGGCTTCATGAGCCAGGGCATTAGCGGGTAGGCTGGGTCCCCGAGGATCACTGTAGGCATCTCCACATCCCCAACAGTTATCTTGTGGTCCGGGAAGTAAATACCTTCCTGCAGCCGTCTAAACAGACCAGAGTTCCTGAACACGCGAGCGTCATGAACCTTGCCCGGCCATCCGACGTAGATGTTTGTAAACCGTCCCCGATGGTCCACCAGTGCTTGCAGCACCATTGAAAAGTAGCCCTTTCTATTGATGTACTGGCTGGCCTGGTGGCCCGGTCCCAGGATAGGGATGTGAGTCCCATCTATAGCCCCACCGCAGTTTGGGAATCCCATCGCAGCGAAGCCATCTATGATGGCCTGCGCGTTTCCCAGGGTCACTACCTTTGACAGCAGTACCTTGACGATTGCCTTGGCTACTTGCATGACAACAACCCCCACGGTAGATTTGCCCACGCCAAAGTGGTTCGCGACTGACCGGTAGCTGTCCGGCGTTGCAAGCTTCCAGAGGGCTATGGCCACTCGCTTCTGGACAGTCAGGGCTGCTCGCATGCGGGTGTCCTTGCGCTTCAGGGCAGGGGACAGCAAGTCACAAAGTTCCAGGAAAGTGCCCTTCCGCATGCGAAAGTTTCGCAGCCACTGGGATTCATCCCAGACCTGCAGCACTATGCGGTCCCACCAGTCCGTGCTTGTTTCCCGGGCCCAGAATCGCCGTTCAACAAAATCCACATGCCCCATTGCCACCGTGATGTCCTGGGCGCTGGGGCTCGTGGTTTCTGACAGCTCTGTGCTACTCTCCGACTTCAGGCCCTCACGGCGGTGCCGTAGCCTCCTCGCCTGATTACTCTGCATCTGCCTCAGGGTAAGGTGTATGATAAGGTGCGAGGCGTTGAGAACGGCCACAACTGCAGCGATGGTCGCAGCGGGATCCATGATCGCAGTGCTGTGGCGTCCGCGCTGTCACTGATCAAAAAGTGCGCGAACTGATTTCCCGCCGGCGCTTTCAGGGAGGGAGGCAGGGCGGTAGTGACTGACGGATGACGACAGTTACCCAAAAGCACCCTCGCCACATTTTTTTACCCAGAAGGCATTGGGGGCTCGACCCAGAATTCCAATGGGCAGCGGGGACTGCGGGAACTGTGGGATAGCTGCCCACAGTGCACTGCTTCCAATGTCGACGCTTTCCCTGGTACTGTGGACTGACAAAGTCGAATTACTGTCCTTAGTGTAGACACACACGTTCGACTTTCTAATATCGATTGCACATATTCGATTTAACTAAAATCGAACTACTCTCGTAGTGTAGACATACCCTTAGTCTCAAAGGTGCCACAGGACCCTCTGTTGCTTTTTACTTTAAATAAGTATTCATTTATTCATTTGGATGTATACTACCAAA
>NW_020714071.1:0-2612 GCF_002925995.2 Terrapene triunguis | reverse complement strand
TCTAATAGCCTGGTCTGTTTATCTGTATGAGTAGCTACTTTAAATAACCGCATCTGAAGAAGTGAGGTTCTTACCCACGAAAGCTTATGCTCCCAATACTTCTGTTAGGCCTGGTCTACACTAGGCTTTTATGTCGAATTTAGCGCCGTTATATCGAATTAACCCTGCACCCGTCCACACCAGGAAGCCATTTAGTTCGACATAGAGCTCTCTTTAAATCGATTTCTGTAATCCTCCCCAACGAGAGGAGTAGCGCTAAATTCGACATGGCCATGTCGAATTAGGCTAGGTGTGGATGGAAATCGACGCTAATAGCTCCGGGAGCTATCCCACAGTGCACCACTCTGTTGACGCTCTGGACAGCAGTCCGAGCTCGGATGCTCTGACCAGCCACACCCCGGGAAAATTTGAATTCCTTTTCCTGTCTGGGCAGTTTGAATCGCAGTTTCTGTTTTGACACCGTGGCGAGCTCAGCAGCAGTGGCAACGATGCAGAGCTCTCCAGCAGAGATGGCCGTGCAATCTCAGACTAGAAAGAGGGCCCCAGCATGGACTGATCGGGAAGTCTTGGATCTCATCGCTGTGTGGGGCGATGAGTCCGTGCTTTCCGAGCTGCGCTCCAAAAGACGGAATGCAAAGACCTATGAGAAGATCTCTAAAGCCATGGCAGAGAGAGGATACAGCCGGGATGCAACGCAGTGCCGCGTGAAAATCAAGGAGCTGAGACAAGGCTACCAGAAGACCAAAGAGGCAAACGGACGCTCCGGATCCCAGCCCCACACATCCCGTTTCTACGAGGCACTGCATTCCATCCTAGGTGCGGCCACCACCACTACCCCACCCCTGACCGTGGACTCTGAGGATGGGATATTGTCCGCGGCCGGTTCCTCAGCGGACGGGGAAGAGGAGGAAGGAGATGAGGAGGACGAGGCAGTCGACAGCGCTTACAACGCTGATTTGCCCGACAGCCAGGAGCTCTTCATCACCCTCACAGAGATCCCCTACCAACCCTCCCCAGCCGTTATCCCAGACACAGATTCAGGGGAAGGATCAAGCAGTAAGTGTTTTAAATATCTAAACATTTATTTATAACATAACTGGCATATTTAAAATATTAACAATAGGTAAAGTGCTTTAAAACATGTAAACATTTATTTACAACAAAACAGGAAGATTTAAAATATTAACAGTGGGTAAAGTGCTTCAAAACATGTAAACAGGAAAGTCCAACAAAACGGGAATCTGTGCAAAGTGTATCATGATTACTCTGTCTTTGGGCGCTTCAATATATAGTCTATTTTCAAAAAATTTCACAATGTCCGCTTCATGATTATAATGCCCAAAACGCTGCACTCTTTTGTCCCTCCAAGGGCACCTAACCCAAAAACTGGTCAATGTATCCGGGGATAGAGGCGACATCCTCCGGGGAGAACTCCTCATAGGTCTCCTGCAGGTGTTTTTCAAGCCTCATGAGCAGGTTCCTGGGCAGGGAGAGCTTGTTAGGCCCCCCGTGGTATGAGACGTTTCCCTGCCACAACGCCAGCAGGTACTCGGGGATCATGGCCTTGCAGAGCATTGCAGCAAATGGCCCCGGTTTCTGCAGGCTGTCCCGAAGCATCCGCTCCTTCTGGCTCTCCGAGACCTTCAGGAGGGTGATGTCTGGCATGACTCCCTGCTGTGAATTAGGTAGGGGAAAGTTAGTATTGGGACTGCTTGCCCGTCCCTTTACAGAACTGCAACCGCCGGTTTACAGCCACGCGGTTTACAGCCGCGAGGGGGTGGGACAGGGCCAGAGTTCATGCTTGCAGGATTGCTGCCAGCAGAGACTCGCATTGCTTTCTATGCGAAAGGAGGCCAGTGCCACTCTTAAAGTTTTAAGCAGCCACAAGTCTACGGCTTACCATGTTTGACAGCTAGACAAAGTCCGGTGTCCTGCCCTGCTCCTCAGCTCGCCACAGCAAGACCGCAGGCACTGTAGGCGAGGGCCGAAAATTCGACCTTGTCCTCAGTGCGCGTGTGATAGGTGCTCTGCATGGTCTTGTTGAAAGACTATGTTCTCTGTTCACAGCTACATTGATCTGTCTCAGGAATTCACTCCCTTTTTCAAATTCCCACAGCCACATCTGCCCAGAGGCTAGCGCACATTAGGAGGAGGAAGAAGAGGACACGGGAAGACATGTTTGCTGAACTAATGGAATGCTCCCGAGCACAGGCAGCCCAGCAGACACAGTGGAGGGAGAACTTGTCCCAAATGCACCGGGCAAACATTGAACGGGAGGAGAGGTGGCGACAGGAGGACAGGCAGGCTACTCAAACGCTGCTTGGACTAATGAGGGAGCAAACGGACACGCTCCGCCGCCTTGTGGATGTTCTGCAGGACCGGAGGCAGGAGGAGAGAGCCCCGCTGCAGTCTCTCTGTAACTGCCCTGCCCCGCCACCAAGTCCCATACCCCCCTCACCCAAAGTCCAAACACGGAGGGGTGGAAGGGGCCGTGAAAAATTTCACTCCACCCCTGCGGACTGCTCTACCACTAGAAGGCTCTCATTCCCCAAAATTTGAAAAGTCCTTTCCTACCCGCCTCACACAAGACCCCGTCCAAGTTTCACCCCCCC
>NW_020714070.1:0-5435 GCF_002925995.2 Terrapene triunguis | reverse complement strand
AACAGGAGGCCCATGAAAGAGAAGAAAAAGCCAAACAGGAGGCCCATAAAAGAGAGATGGAGCTGAAAGAAAAAGAGATGGAACTGGAAGCAGCAAGGACTAGGCAGGATGCATCAGACCATCCTAACAACTCCTCTCCAGGTACCACTTCCCATCCCAGGAAATTCCCCACCTACAAGGCAGGCGATGATACTGAGGCCTTCTTAGAAAATTTTGAAAGGGCCTGCCTTGGATACAGCATCCCTCCACCCCAGTACATGGTAGAGCTGAGACCGCAGCTCAGTGGACCCTTAGCAGAGGTGGCGGCTGAAATGCCTAAGGAACACATGAACAGTTATGAACTTTTTAAAAACAAGGCCAGACTCAGAATGGGGCTAACACCCGAGCATGCCCGTCGGCGGTTCAGAGCCCTAAGGTGGAAACCAGATGTGTCATTTACCCGGCATGCCTACCACATTGACAAAAATTGTGATGCCTGGGTATCAGGAGCAAATGTTAAATCTCTGGAAGATCTGCTTTCCCTAGTAAAAATGGAGCAGTTTTTAGAGGGTGTTCCTGAGGAAATAGAAAGGTACATCCTAGATGGGAAGCCCAAAACTGTAACCGAGGCGGGGGAGATTGGAGCCAAATGGGTGGAGGTGACAGAAAAGAAAAAAGCTAGTAGCAGTTGGAGCGAATATCAGAAGGGGCAAGCCGAAACAAAACCTTACCACCGGGGACAACCCAAGGCCCCACCCACATCCCAAGGGAAACCCCAGACGCCTTCTCACCCCACCACACCAGTCTCCATCAACCAACATCGCCCCGGTGATACCTTAGCAGGGCGATGTTTTAAATGTAATGAACTGGGGCATATAAAGGCTCACTGCCCCAAGAACCCTAACCGATTACAGTTCATTACACCCCAATCACACCAAAGATCCCCAGACCCAGATGCCTCTCTCATACCCTCGGAGCGAAGGGAAACCTTGAGAGTGGGCGGAAAGAAGGTTATCGCTTGGAGGGACACTGGGGCACCAGTGTCAACTATCCACCAATCCCTAGTGGACCCCAAACTCATCAACCCGGAGGCTACAGTGACAATTCAACCCTTCGTGTCACAGTCTGTAACCTTGCCTACAGCCCAGTTGCATGTCCAGTACAAGGGCTGGGCAGGAATGTGGACTTTTGCAGTCTATGACAATTATCCCATCCCCATGCTGCTGGGGGAAGACTTGGCCAACCATGTGAAGCTAGCCAAGAGGGTGGGAATAGTCACCCGCAGCCAGGCTAAGCAAGCTTTCACCCCCATCCCTGTTCCTGAGCCGTCCACCAGGGCCCCGTCTGTGTTACCGGAGACCCAAACACAGGTGGTGGAACCGGATCCCCTGCCAACGACTGCAACAGCCGTAGTGGATCCAATCCCAGAGACCCAGCCAAAGCCAGTCCCGGAACCGGAACTGGCAACGCAACCAGCACCAGAACCATTGCCGGCACTGAGTCCAGCGCTTGCAAACCCGTCTACAACTCCAATGCCAGAGGGCACCAGCGAGCCTGAACTGGCGGAAGCAGCAGATAACCCTACCCAAGAGGCTCAGCCAGAGCCTGAGATACCACATAGTGCACCAGCGGACAGCGGTTCACAGTCAATGGAAACAGTCCCAGCACCTGCATCGCTTCCAGAGGGACCAAGCCCCAGTCCACAGTCCAAGGAGGAACTGATGTCTCCAGCATCAAGGGAACAGTTCCAGGCCGAGCAGGAAGCAGATGACAGCCTTCAGAAAGCTTGGGCGGCGGCACGGAGCACCCCACCGCCTCTCAGCTCTTCTAACCGATCCCGGTTTGTTGTAGAACAAGGACTTTTATACAAGGAAACTCTTTCTGGTGGGCACCAGGAAGACTGGCATCCTCAAAGACAGTTGGTGGTTCCCACTAAGTATCGGGTAAAGCTCTTGAGCTTAGCCCATGATCATCCCAGTGGCCATTCTGGGGTGAACAGAACCAAAGACCGGTTGGGGAAGTCCTTCCACTGGGAGGGAATGGGCAAGGACGTTGCTAATTATGTCCGGTCTTGTGAGGTGTGCCAACGAGTGGGAAAGCCCCAAGACCAGGTTAAAGCCCCTCTCCAGCCACTACCCATAATTGAGGTCCCATTTCAGCGAGTAGCTGTGGATATTCTGGGTCCTTTCCCAAAGAAGACACCCAGAGGAAAGCAGTACGTACTGACTTTCATGGATTTTGCTACCCGATGGCCGGAAGCTGTACCCTTAAGCAACACCAAGACTAAAAGTGTGTGCCAGGCATTAGCAGACATTTTTGCCAGGGTAGGTTGGCCCTCCGACATCCTTACAGATTCGGGAACTAATTTCCTGGCAGGGAACATGAAAACCCTGTGGGAAGCTCATGGGGTGAATCACTTGGTTGCCACCCCTCATCACCATCAAACCAATGGTCTGGTGGAGAGGTTTAATGGAACTTTGGGGGCCATGATACGTAAATTCATAAATGAACACTCCAATGATTGGGACCTAGTGTTGCAGCAGTTGCTTTTTGCCTACAGGGCTGTACCACATCCCAGTTTAGGGTTTTCACCATTTGAACTTGTGTATGGCCGCGAGGTTAAGGGGCCATTACAGTTGGTGAAGCAGCAATGGGAGGGGTTTACGCCTTCTCCAGGAACTAACATTCTAGACTTTGTAAGCAACCTACAAAACACCCTCCGACACTCTTTAGCCCTTGCTAAAGAAAACCTAAAGGATGCTCAGGAAGAGCAAAAGGCCTGGTATGATAAACATTCCAGAGAACGGTCCTTCAAAGTAGGAGACCAAGTCATGGTCTTAAAGGCGCTCCAGGCCCATAAAATGGAAGCGTCGTGGGAAGGACCATTCACGGTCCAGGAGCGCCTAGGAGCTGTTAACTATCTCATAGCCTCCCCCACCTCCAACATAAAGCCTAAGGTATACCATGTTAATTCTCTTAAGCCCTTTTATTCCAGAGGATTAAACGTTTGCCAGTTTACAGCCCAGGAAACAGATGACGCGGAGTGGCCTGCAGGTGTCTACTACGAAGGAACAAGGAATGGTGGCGTGGAAGAGGTGAACCTCTCCACGACCCTGGGACGTCTGCAGCGACAGCAGATCAAGGAGCTGTGCACAAGCTTTGCACCGATTTTCTCAGCCACTCCAGGACGGACCGAACGGGCATACCACTCCATTGACACAGGTAATGCTCACCCAATTAGAACCCCACCCTACCGGGAGTCACCTCATGCCCAAGCTGCTATACAAAGGGAGATCCAGGACATGCTACAGATGGGTATAATCCGCCCCTCTACCAGTGCATGGGCATCTCCAGTGGTTCTAGTTCCCAAACCAGATGGGGAAATACGCTTTTGCGTGGACTACCGTAAGCTAAATGCTGTAACTCGTCCTGACAACTATCCAATGCCACGCACAGATGAGCTATTGGAAAAATTGGGACATGCCCAATTCATCTCTACTTTAGACTTAACCAAAGGGTACTGGCAAGTACCACTAGATGAACCCGCTAAGGAAAGGTCCACCTTCGTCACCCAGGCAGGGGTGTATGAATTCAATGTACTCCCTTTCGGGTTGCGAAATGCACCCGCCACCTTCCAAAGACTTGTAGATGGTCTCTTAGCGGGATTGGGAGAATCTGCAGTTGCCTACCTCGATGATGTGGCCATTTTTTCTGATTCATGGACAGAACACCTGGAGCACCTGGGAAAAGTCTTCGAGCGCATCCGACAGGCAGGACTAACTGTTAAGGCTAAAAAGTGTCAAATAGGCCAAAACAGAGTGACGTACCTGGGGCACCAGGTGGGTCAAGGAACTATAAATCCCCTACAGGCCAAAGTGGATGCTATCCAAAAGTGGCCGGTTCCAAAGTCAAAGAAACAGGTCCAATCCTTCTTAGGCTTGGCCGGATATTATAGGCGATTTGTACCACACTACAGCCAAATCGCCGCCCCGCTGACAGACCTAACCAGAAAGAAACAGCCAAATGCAGTTCAGTGGACTGATGAGTGTCAAAAGGCCTTTAACCAGCTTAAGGCAACACTCATGTCTGACCCTGTGCTAAGGGCCCCAGACTTTGACAAACCGTTCCTAGTAACCACAGATGCGTCCGAGCGAGGCGTGGGAGCAGTTTTAATGCAGGAAGGACCGGATCAAGAATTCCATCCTGTCGTGTTTCTCAGCAAAAAACTGTCTGAGAGGGAAAGTCACTGGTCAATCAGCGAAAAGGAATGCTACGCCATTGTGTACGCGCTGGAAAAGCTACGCCCATATGTTTGAGGACGGCGTTTCCAACTACAAACAGACCATGCTGCGCTACAGTGGCTTCATACCGCCAAGGGAAATAACAAAAAACTTCTTCGATGGAGTTTAGCTCTCCAAGATTTTGATTTTGAAATACAACACATTTCGGGAGCTTCTAACAAAGTGGCTGATGCACTCTCCCGGGAAAGTTTCCCAGAGTTAACTGGTTAACAATTGTTCTTGGAATGAAACATTGTTAGTTTTTATATAATCAGTAGTATGTCTTATTAACTCTGTTTTCTCCTAAAACTCCAGGAAGAAATCACAGCCAGTGTGGAACCGAACGTCCAACACTATCTGTGATTTGGGGGGCGTGTCATAACTATGAAGGGAAGGGTAACAGCTCTCTGTGTACAGAGACTCCAAATCCTTTTACCTGTAAAGGGTTAAGAGGCTCGGGTAACCTGGCTGACGCCTGACCCGAAGGACCAATAAGGAGACAAGATACTTTCAAATCTTGGGGGGGGGGAAGTTTTGTGTGTGTGCTCTTTGTTTTAGGGGTGGTTCGCTCTTGGGACTGAGAGGGACCAGACATCAATCCAGGTTCTCCCCATCTTTCTAAACAAGTCTCTCCTATTTCAAACTAGTAAGTAAAAAGACAGCAAGGCGTCTTAGATTTACTTTGTTTTCTCAACTTGTAAATGTACCTTTTTACCAGAGTGTGTATCTTTGTTTGCTGTACTTTGAACCTAAGACAGAGGGGGGTCCTCTGAGCTCTTTAAGTTTGATTACCCTGTAAAGTATTCTCCATACTGATTTTACAGAGATGATTTTTACCTTTTTCTTTAATTAAAAGCCTTCTTTTTTAAGAAACAGATTGATTTCTCCTTGTTTTAAGATCCAAGGGGGTTTGGATCTGTATTCACCAGGAGTTGGTGAAAGGAGGGTGGAAGGAAGGAGGGGGGGATGGTTAACTTCTCCTTGTTTTAAGATCCAAGGGGGTTTGGATCTGTGTTCACCAGGGAATTGGTGAAAGGTTTCTCAAGGCTTCCCAGGGAGGGAATTCTTGTGATGGTGGCAGCGGACCAAAGCTAAGCTGGTAGATAAGCTTAGAAGTTTTTATGCAGGCCCCTACATTTGAACCCTAAAGTTCAAAGTGGGGATCCAGCCTTGACA
>NW_020714069.1:0-4485 GCF_002925995.2 Terrapene triunguis | reverse complement strand
ATGTTTCATTCCAAGAACAATTGTTAACCAGTTAACTCTGGGAAACTTTCCCGGGAGAGTGCATCAGCCACTTTGTTAGAAGCTCCCGAAATGTGTTGTATTTCAAAATCAAAATCTTGGAGAGCTAAACTCCACCGAAGAAGTTTTTTGTTATTTCCCTTGGCGGTATGAAGCCACTGTAGCGCAGCATGGTCTGTTTGTAGTTGGAAACGCCGTCCCCAAACATATGGGCGTAGCTTTTCCAGCGCGTACACAATGGCGTAGCATTCCTTTTCGCTGATTGACCAGTGACTTTCCCTCTCAGACAGTTTTTTGCTGAGAAACACGACAGGATGGAATTCTTGATCCGGTCCTTCCTGCATTAAAACTGCTCCCACGCCTCTCTCGGAAGCATCTGTGGTTACTAGGAACGGTTTGTCAAAGTCTGGGGCCCTTAGCACAGGGTCAGACATGAGTGTTGCCTTAAGCTGGTTAAAGGCCTTTTGACACTCATCAGTCCACTGAACTGCATTTGGCTGTTTCTTTCTGGTTAGGTCTGTCAGCGGGGCAGCGATTTGGCTGTAGTGTGGTACAAATCGCCTATAATATCCGGCCAAGCCTAAGAAGGATTGGACCTGTTTCTTTGACTTTGGAACCGGCCACTTTTGGATAGCATCCACTTTGGCCTGTAGGGGATTTATAGTTCCTTGACCCACCTGGTGCCCCAGGTACGTCACTCTGTTTTGGCCTATTTGACACTTTTTAGCCTTAACAGTTAGTCCTGCCTGTCGGATGCGCTCGAAGACTTTTCCCAGGTGCTCCAGGTGTTCTGTCCATGAATCAGAAAAAATGGCCACATCATCGAGGTAGGCAACTGCAGATTCTCCCAATCCCGCTAAGAGACCATCTACAAGTCTTTGGAAGGTGGCGGGTGCATTTCGCAACCCGAAAGGGAGTACATTGAATTCGTACACCCCTGCCTGGGTGACGAAGGCTGACCTTTCCTTAGCGGGTTCATCTAGTGGTACTTGCCAGTACCCTTTGGTTAAGTCTAAAGTAGAGATGAATTGGGCATGTCCCAATTTTTCCAATAGCTCATCTGTGCGTGGCATTGGATAGTTGTCAGGACGAGTTACAGCATTTAGCTTACGGTAGTCCACGCAAAAGCGTATTTCCCCATCTGGTTTGGGAACTAGAACCACTGGAGATGCCCATGCACTGTTAGAGGGGCGGATTATACCCATCTGTAGCATGTCCTGGATCTCCCTTTGTATAGCAGCTTGGGCATGAGGTGACTCCCGGTAGGGTGGGGTTCTAATTGGGTGAGCATTACCTGTGTCAATGGAGTGGTATGCCCGTTCGGTCCGTCCTGGAGTGGCTGAGAAAATCGGTGCAAAGCTTGTGCACAGCTCCTTGATCTGCTGTCGCTGCAGACGTCCCAGGGTCGTGGAGAGGTTCACCTCTTCCACGCCACCATTCCTTGTTCCTTCGTAGTAGACACCTGCAGGCCACTCCGCGTCATCTGTTTCCTGGGCTGTAAACTGGCAAACGTTTAATTCTCTGGAATAAAAGGGCTTAAGAGAATTAACATGGTATACCTTAGGCTTTATGTTGGAGGTGGGGGAGGCTATGAGATAGTTAACAGCTCCTAGGCGCTCCTGGACCATGAATGGTCCTTCCCACGACGCTTCCATTTTATGGGCCTGGAGCGCCTTTAAGACCATGACTTGGTCTCCTACTTTGAAGGACCGTTCTCTGGAATGTTTATCATACCAGGCCTTTTGCTCTTCCTGAGCATCCTTTAGGTTTTCTTTAGCAAGGGCTAAAGAGTGTCGGAGGGTGTTTTGTAGGTTGCTTACAAAGTCTAGAATGTTAGTTCCTGGAGAAGGCGTAAACCCCTCCCATTGCTGCTTCACCAACTGTAATGGCCCCTTAACCTCGCGGCCATACACAAGTTCAAATGGTGAAAACCCTAAACTGGGATGTGGTACAGCCCTGTAGGCAAAAAGCAACTGCTGCAACACTAGGTCCCAATCATTGGAGTGTTCATTTATGAATTTACGTATCATGGCCCCCAAAGTTCCATTAAACCTCTCCACCAGACCATTGGTTTGATGGTGATGAGGGGTGGCAACCAAGTGATTCACCCCATGAGCTTCCCACAGGGTTTTCATGTTCCCTGCCAGGAAATTAGTTCCCGAATCTGTAAGGATGTCGGAGGGCCAACCTACCCTGGCAAAAATGTCTGCTAATGCCTGGCACACACTTTTAGCCTTGGTGTTGCTTAAGGGTACAGCTTCCGGCCATCGGGTAGCAAAATCCATGAAAGTCAGTACGTACTGCTTTCCTCTGGGTGTCTTCTTTGGGAAAGGACCCAGAATATCCACAGCTACTCGCTGAAATGGGACCTCAATTATGGGTAGTGGCTGGAGAGGGGCTTTAACCTGGTCTTGGGGCTTTCCCACTCGTTGGCACACCTCACAAGACCGGACATAATTAGCAACGTCCTTGCCCATTCCCTCCCAGTGGAAGGACTTCCCCAACCGGTCTTTGGTTCTGTTCACCCCAGAATGGCCACTGGGATGATCATGGGCTAAGCTCAAGAGCTTTACCCGATACTTAGTGGGAACCACCAACTGTCTTTGAGGATGCCAGTCTTCCTGGTGCCCACCAGAAAGAGTTTCCTTGTATAAAAGTCCTTGTTCTACAACAAACCGGGATCGGTTAGAAGAGCTGAGAGGCGGTGGGGTGCTCCGTGCCGCCGCCCAAGCTTTCTGAAGGCTGTCATCTGCTTCCTGCTCGGCCTGGAACTGTTCCCTTGATGCTGGAGACATCAGTTCCTCCTTGGACTGTGGACTGGGGCTTGGTCCCTCTGGAAGCGATGCAGGTGCTGGGACTGTTTCCATTGACTGTGAACCGCTGTCCGCTGGTGCACTATGTGGTATCTCAGGCTCTGGCTGAGCCTCTTGGGTAGGGTTATCTGCTGCTTCCGCCAGTTCAGGCTCGCTGGTGCCCTCTGGCATTGGAGTTGTAGACGGGGTTGCAAGCGCTGGACTCAGTGCTGGCAATGGTTCTGGTGCTGGTTGCGTTGCCAGTTCCGGTTCTGGGACTGGCTTTGGCTGGGTCTCTGGGATTGGATCCACTACGGCTGTTGCAGTCGTTGGCAGGGGATCCGGTTCCACCACCTGTGTTTGGGTCTCCGGTAACACAGACGGGGCTCTGGTGGACGGCTCAGGAACAGGGATGGGGGTGAAAGCTTGCTTAGCCTGGCTGCGGGTGACTATTCCCACCCTCTTGGCTAGCTTCACATGGTTGGCCAAGTCTTCCCCCAGCAGCATGGGGATGGGATAATTGTCATAGACTGCAAAAGTCCACATTCCTGCCCAGCCCTTGTACTGGACATGCAACTGGGCTGTAGGCAAGGTTACAGACTGTGACACGAAGGGTTGAATTGTCACTGTAGCCTCCGGGTTGATGAGTTTGGGGTCCACTAGGGATTGGTGGATAGTTGACACTTGTGCCCCAGTATCCCTCCAAGCGATAACCTTCTTTCCGCCCACTCTCAAGGTTTCCCTTCGCTCCGAGGGTATGAGAGAGGCATCTGGGTCTGGGGATCTTTGGTGTGATTGGGGTGTAATGAACTGTAATTGGTTAGGGTTCTTGGGGCAGTGAGCCTTTATATGCCCCAGTTCATTACATTTAAAACATCGCCCTGCTAAGGTATCACCGGGGCGATGTTGGTTGATGGAGACTGGTGTGGTGGGGTGAGAAGGCGTCTGGGGTTTCCCTTGGGATGTGGGTGGGGCCTTGGGTTGTCCCCAGTGGTAAGGTTTTGTTTCGGCTTGCCCCTTCTGATATTCGCTCCAACTGCTACTAGCTTTTTTCTTTTCTGTCACCTCCACCCATTTGGCTCCAATCTCCCCCGCCTCGGTTACAGTTTTGGGCTTCCCATCTAGGATGTACCTTTCTATTTCCTCAGGAACACCCTCTAAAAACTGCTCCATTTTTACTAGGGAAAGCAGATCTTCCAGAGATTTAACATTTGCTCCTGATACCCAGGCATCACAATTTTTGTCAATGTGGTAGGCATGCCGGGTAAATGACACATCTGGTTTCCACCTTAGGGCTCTGAACCGCCGACGGGCATGCTCGGGTGTTAGCCCCATTCTGAGTCTGGCCTTGTTTTTAAAAAGTTCATAACTGTTCATGTGTTCCTTAGGCATTTCAGCCGCCACCTCTGCTAAGGGTCCACTGAGCTGCGGTCTCAGCTCTACCATGTACTGGGGTGGAGGGATGCTGTATCCAAGGCAGGCCCTTTCAAAATTTTCTAAGAAGGCCTCAGTATCATCGCCTGCCTTGTAGGTGGGGAATTTCCTGGGATGGGAAGTGGTACCTGGAGAGGAGTTGTTAGGATGGTCTGCTGCATCCTGCCTAGTCCTTGCTGCTTCCAGTTCCATCTCTTTTTCTTTCAGCTCCATCTCTCTTTTATGGGCCTCCTGTTTGGCT
>NW_020714068.1:0-1520 GCF_002925995.2 Terrapene triunguis | reverse complement strand
CGGGCCCCCGCGTGTTGCCTCCCTCGCCCTGTGGCTGGGAGGGGGCAGCGGGCAGCAGCAGCACGCGGGGGCTGGACAGATGCTGCTGCGGTGTAAAGGCGAGGTCACTAAGTGGCGGTGCTGCTGGAGGGTTGGGAACAATTAAATATTTACCTAAAATAATTTTCAGCTGGCCCCTTTGAATCAGCGCATCAAAGCACTCGTTTCGGTTCCCCGTTGAGACGCCACCTCCACTCCATACAGGATAATGGCACTAAAGGGGAGATTGGGCATTGTCTTGGCCGGGCGGGGGGGAAGCGTATTACGACAGCCTGGTTGCCGTGCTCTGAATTCACAATGGCGCTCATTTCCTCGCTGATGCAGCAGGCAACTCCCTGCAGGCCAGATGCCTCGCCCCTTTACACGGGGAGGTAACCGGGCTTTGAGCAGCGTCAGAGATGCTTCAAGGGTGTCACATCTATGTAGGCTCTTTCCTGTAGTATCTAACTGGATTCCCAATGGGGAAATTTCCTTTATAGTGTCTAGTAATCTAAATCACTTTGAAGACTACAACTCGTTAGAGATACTGTAATTCTTAAAGCCTGTGGTAGCAGTTCTGGAAGTGTTACAATTAGGTTAATGTATCTAGCCATGTGTTTGCTGTCTGATGTTGCAGTTTCCTGCTATTCCTTCTCACTTAATCATCATAATTGTAGCTCGACCAGTTCTCAACGGCTTTAGGGACAGGGGGTAAATGCCTTGTCGGTGTTTGTCTCATCAAGGTGCAGTTATTGGTTAGGGCCCTCGGCAGGGGCTAGGTCCATGGAACTACAACAGGCATGTCGGATTGCTCCTGGCAGCCTAATGCAATTATTAAGTGCGCTTTTCAAAACCCTATTTCAGTTCTGGGAGGTCATCAGTGATGAGCATGGCATCGATCCCACTGGCAGCTACCATGGCGACAGTCCTTTGCAGCTAGAAAGGATCAACGTTTACTACAATGAAGCTGCAGGTAATTATACACCACTTATTTCTTCAGATGGTTATAATTTCGCTAAGTAAACCAAAACAAAAGTCAGGTGTATAGATATACAGTTAATTATATTTGGGACAGCTACTGTAAAGGAATTTGCTATTGGCCACTGACCCTTTGTTAGAGGACTCTGAGTCTTTCCAAGATGGCTCTACTTAATACTCTTTCCCTTCTGTCACTGCAGCAGTCTTTCCAGTGAGCTGTGTTGAGGCTGCTCAGAGCAAAGCAGCCTGCTGACTGCAAGTCTGTTATACTGGTTTTTGTTCCTTTTACAGGTAATAAGTATGTACCCCGTGCAATCCTTGTCGATTTGGAGCCTGGTACAATGGACTCTGTCAGATCTGGACCATTTGGCCAAATCTTCAGACCTGACAACTTTGTCTTTGGTATGTAACATTATGTATAACTGCAGCTGCTGTAGCCTTTGGCTCCTGTGTTGAGACAATGAATTTGAAACATCCCTGTAGAACTGCTTACATTAATGTTTTACTGCATACATTCAGTGTGC
>NW_020714067.1:0-2561 GCF_002925995.2 Terrapene triunguis | reverse complement strand
ACATCCAGGCTGGCCAGTGCGGGAACCAGATCGGAGCCAAGGTAAAGGGCGGGGCCCCCGCTTGTTGTGTCCCTCGCCCTGTGGCTGGGAGGGGGCAGCTCAGTGGTGTGCGCACGCGGGGGCTGGCGTGAATTAATGCTCCGCTAGTCTTAGTGCCTGCGCTGTATTATGTCAGGCTATTGACTGTCACTGGCAGCGTCCCCAGAAAGCGGAGCCTCCTTCCGAAAGGCGGCTGCTTTAGTGGTTGGTTGGTGTCCAAACTATGTGACGCTTTAGGGCTGACCTGGGTATTCTGCTCGCTCGCTTAATGAGAGCCACAAAGAACAGAGGCGATCCCGGCAGTGTGCGGGCGGACTGGGGGCGGGGGGGAGAGTCCTCTCTTCACAGAGCCTGGCTGTCGTGCTCTGAATCACAATCCCTCTCGCTGGCGCAGCCGCAAGCCCAGCATCGGGTGCCTCCCTGCAGGCTCCAGCCGCCTCGCCCTTTGCACAAGGGGCTGCGCCTTCTCCGGGATGAATCAGATCCCCCGAATGCTGGCCACGCCCTCCTTGTCAGTGTCAAAGCAGTCGGACAGTCCGCATAGCGAGGGCATTGCAGACCACCAGCCCCATCTGCCCTTGACATCCCGCAGCTGTGTTCTGCCCCGCCCAAGCCCGCAGCCCCGGGGTTCTGCCCTTAGTCTGGCTGAGTCTGAATAAATGGCACTCGCACTTGCTGATGACTCTTAAAAAATCAATTGCCACGTTGCTGCTGTTCTTCCCCATCACTGAAGCGCTCTAATTGTAGCTCTGCACCTTCTGACGGGGAAACGCCTTGTCTGCAGTGTCAGTCATCCTGCTGCCGTTATTGGCTAGGTTACTCCACTGGCCACTCTACAGGAAGGGGGGAAGGGCTGTAGAGCAGGGGTTCTCAAACTTGAGCAACCTGAGGACCCTCATTTTGATTTAAAATTTTTCAGGGACCCCCAAGCCTCCCTGCTCAGCCCTTGCCTGGTCCCCTTCCCCACCCCTTATCTGAGGCCCTGCCCCCCCCTCACTCTATCCTTCCCCCCATTTCTCGCTTTCCCCCACTCTCACTCACTTTCACCAGGCTGGGGCAGGGGGTTGGGGTGTGGGTGAGGGGTGTGGGCTCTGGGGGGGAGCTTGGGTGCAGGAGGGGGTGAGTGGTGCAGACTCTGGGCTTGGGCAGGGGGTTGCGGTGTGGGAGAGGGTGCAGGTTCTAGGAGAGAGTTTGGGTGTGGGAGGGGGTGATGGGCTTACCTCAGGCAGCTCCCAAAAGCGACCAGCACATCCCTCTAGTGTGGGGAGGATGGTCTCCGTGCGCTGCCCCTGCCTGCAAGCACCACCCCCACAGCTCCTATTGTCTGCAGCTCCTGGCCAATGGGAGCCGTGGAGTTGGTGCCCGAGGAGGGGGCAGCACGTGGAGACCCCCTGGCCCTCCACCCCAGGGGCTGCAGGAATGTGTCTACCGATTCAAGAAACAGGGGGGAGCCAGGACAGGTGAGCCTGAAAGTGTGCCAGGGAGGAGGAGTTTCTCAGCGGGGCCTGTGGACCCTCTGGAGTCCCTTCAAGGACCCCAGTTTGAGAAATGCTGCTGTAGAGCATTCAAAGGCCTGTTGACAGTATGTGGAGGAGGGGAAGGTCACACTGCTGACAGCTTAATACAATTATTAACTGCCCTTTTCAAAACCGCATTTCAGTTTTGGGAGGTCATCAGTGATGAGCATGGCATCGACCCCACTGGCAGCTACCATGGTGATAGTGATTTGCAGCTAGAAAGGATCAACGTTTACTACAATGAAGCCTCTGGTAACTATTTTGATTTTGGCTCGGTGTCCTCCTGAAATCAAAACTAAACGTTCTAAAGCACATACGTGCATCAGAGGTATATGTAATTAACTTCAGTGCATTTTACACTTGGTAAAATGCTCCCTCTGAATTGCTATTAAATCCTTGGCAAAGCTTTAACACCTACTTCAAATTCAAGTCATAACTTCACTCAAGGCTGTTCTTTTAAAATACCATTTCTTCACTTGTCTGGGCAGCAGCAGTCTGTCTTCAGTGAATTGTGATGAGGCTGCTCTGAGCACAATAGCCCACTTGTTAAATAGCTGACTGCAAGTCTGTAATCTGGCTTTTGTTCCTCCCACAGGTAATAAGTATGTACCCCGTGCAATCCTTGTTGACTTGGAGCCTGGCACAATGGACTCTGTCAGATCTGGACCATTTGGTCAGATCTTCAGACCTGACAACTTTGTCTTTGGTATGTAATTGTATATATCTATGGTTTACTATTGTCATAAAGCTTTAAATTGAACACCCACTCTGTGCTTAACACTAACACAAAACTGACCTAGCTCCATGAAACTAGAGACTTAAGTAGGTAACTGAGGCTTGCATTGCATGGTACTTAGCACAATGGGGCCCTGATCCTTGCTGGGAATTCCTAGTATTGCTGTAATGTAAATAATGTTCTGTTCTAAACAGAGCATGTAAAACTTCTCCTTCGTATTCCGGTGACTAAATCAGCATCTTTCCACTCCACCTTCCAGGTCAGAGTGG
>NW_020714066.1:481-4569 GCF_002925995.2 Terrapene triunguis | reverse complement strand
ATTAGTTCAGCAAACATGTCTTCCCGTGTCCTCTTCTTCCTCCTCCTTTGAGCTGTCATTGTTTTAACTCCAAAAGTCTTGTGTGTTCTTTTTTTCTCTCTTCTGCCTGCAATCTGCTCCAGCTTCTTACTAGTTTCACTTCCACTCAGTTTGCTGCTTTTTTGTCCCTACTTCCCTTTCCCGAAATAAGCAAACAGAAAATAACAAACTGGTAACCTCTTTGGCGGATCTCAAGCCACCACACTTAAAACTCACCACCAGTGTATGAAATGCAGATCTCGCTCAGAACAAGCAGCTATGCATGTAATCCTGTATGACTATGCCACTATGACGGGTTCCCCCTGGGGTGCCACCTGGAACTGGGATACCACTGAGACCTCTGACTCACCAGCTTGGGCTCCCTCTCATACTGTGCTGCTGGGACAAGCTGCAAAGCCCTCCAGCCTGCACTTTCACCAGCATTCACACAGGTAGGGACACATCCAGCTGCAGTTACATGCAGGGTCTCTAACCACCAGCTTCCCAGCCTAGGATCCCAGAGCAGTACTGTCCTGTCCTGGTCAAATCTAGACAATATATGGGTTTAATACCCAGTCCACCTCTCCACAATGCACACTTGTGGTAACCAAGCAGAGATTTTCCCCAAGCACTCCAGTCAAAGCTCACTGGTTTGGATTAAAACATAAAATAAGTTTATTAACTACAAAAATAGATTTTAACTGATTATAAATGATAGCAAACAAATCAAAGCAGATTACCTAGTTAATAAACAAAACACTAATTAAGTTGAAGATACTAGAAAGCTAGGAAATGAACTAGTAAATTTTCAACCTGGCTGATGAGACAGGCGGGCTGCAGATTCTTACAGGACAAGCTCACTTGCTTTCCAGCTTGGAATCCCCAGGTCTTTCATACACAGGCTAGAAATTCATTTAGCCTGGGTCCAGCATTTCCCTCAGTTCAGTCTTTGTTCCTCAGATGTTTCCAGGTGTCTTCTTGTGTGGGGAGTGCAGAACCACAGATGATGGCACTCCCTGCCTTGTACAGCTTTAGCATATGGCGGGAACCCTTTGTTTCAAAGCTTGGTTCCCAGACCAGTTTGTGGAAAAATACTGACATCCCAGGATGGAGTCCAGAATCACGTGGACTGGTCACATGTCCTTGTAGAGTCATAACAGCCATTACTTACAGACGGTCTGGAGTGTTCTCAGGAAGGCTCACCCAGTGGGGGATAAGCTTCTCCTAAGGCCTATTGTTCTTTCTATTGGCCCATTACCCCGAATAGGTCCTTTACAACCAGTTATTTAGATTAGTGGGTGTTACCCAGGTTTGACTACATGTGAAATGTAGATGCATAGTCAATATTCATAACTACAGATACAAAAACGATACATGCATACAAATAGGATAATAATGTTCAGCAAATCATAGCTTTTCCAATGGCACCTCACATGACCTGTCTTGTACAAAATGCATCATAATTATGCCATGATCATATCATAATAATATCACTGTGAAGAATATGGGGGGCAGTGTCACAGTATGCTAATCAGAAATCTTCCAGGACATAAAGCAGTGTTTCTCAAACTGGGGTTGCCGCTTGTGCAGGGAAAGCCCCTGGCGGGCCGGGCCAGTTTGTTTACCAGCCCCGTCCGCAGGTCCGGCCGATCGTGGCTCCCACTGGCCGCGGTTCACTGCTCCAGGCCAATGGGAGCTGCTGGAAGCGGCGCGGGCTGAGGGACTTACTGGCCGCCGCTTCCAGCAGCTCCCATTGGCCTGCAGCGGCGACCCCTGTTTGAGAAACATAAGCGGCGATCCCAGTTTGAGAAACACTGACATAAAGATATGCCCATTATGTTAAAACATGAACTATTCATTTCATAACAAATCATCCAGTTTGGAAATAGAACAATATACACATTGTCTCAGTTATCCATATTTATCATTTTAAAAAGCCCTACAAGGGCTCATTGCAATAACCCACTAAAGTCAATAGAAAGACTACCACTGGCTTCAGCGTAAGGTGGATCAGACCATCAAACATGAACACAAATTCCTGGACCAAATTAAGGTTGTTTGAAGATGGTAAGTGAATAGTTTTCTGCTGAATAATTGTTCTGTAGGAACTGAGGATCAGGGATGTCAGAATTGCTTATGTGCAATAACAATACCTTAACCCATGATCAACTGTATGAACAAAATAATATATATTTACTCAAATTACAGCATTGCACAATCAAGAAACATATTTGTACAATAGCACAGCACTATTAAAACCCCTTGCCAAACTGGAGTTGCTTTTCTCAAAATAGCAACGCTGTCAGTGAAAATATACAGCTTATTACCTTCTAAGCAAAAATGGTTTAACTGCGTTCACACAGAAGCCTGCTAAAGTGACATTAATATTTGTAAACCTAATAAGTTTTGATCACTAATGCATGAAAAAAATGTCTCTGTGTTTATCATATCCTATATTGTCCCTCCCTTATCCACAAGGAGATTATATAGAACGTGGTTTTGTACTCAGGGGCGGCTCTAGGCACCAGCAAAGCAAGCACGTGCTTGGGGCAGCCCATTTGCAGGGATCCCGCATGGGAGCTGAGAACCAACAGGGGGCCCTGGGAGCTGTAGTTCCTTGGTTAGCTCCCTGCCTATAGAGCCAACCCTGGAGCAGGGAAAGAACTACATTTCCCAGCATTCCCTTGGCCACTACCAACAGGAAAGAGGGGGAGGGAGTGAGGAAGCTGAGACCTCATGCTGTAGCCTGCTGTGAATGGAGAGCTGCGCTGTGAGTAGGGATTCCATATTTTAACATTCAAAAAATAGGACACTCCACGGGGAGGGAGGGTAGCCCCACCCTGCCCCCATCCACTCCCTCCGACTGCCCCCTACAGAAACCCCAACCTATCCAACCTCCCTGCTCCCTGTCCCTGATCACGCCCTCCTGGGACCCCTGCCCCAACTGCCCCCCAGGACCCACCCCCTATCTAAGCCCCACTGGTCCTTGTACCCAACTTCCCCCTTCCTGAGACCCACCCCCAGCTTCCCCTCTAGGACTCCACCCTCTACCTGTCCCCTGATAAACCCCTGGGACTCCCATGCCTATCCAACTGCTGCCTGTCCCCTAACTGCCCCCCCCAACCCCTGACCCATCTAACCCCCCCTTCTCCCTGCCCCTGACTGCCCCCCTGAACCTCCACCCCATCCAACCCCCCCTGCCTCCTGTCCCTTGACTGCCCCCCCTGGAACCCCCTACCCCTTCTCCAACCCCCCAACCCCCTTACCGTGCCACTCAGACCAGCGTGTCTGGCTTCATGCAGCGCTAGACACGCTGCTGCATACATGCTGCCGTGCTCCCCTGCGGAGCCACAGGCTCCCCTCACCCCCAGCACCTGCCTTCCAGATTTGAACACCTCAAAATTCAGGAGTGCTCAAGCTCAGTTTGGGCAGCTGTTACTTCATTTCTCCCAAATCAAATATACTGATCCACTGTAACTTGCTGTAGAAAAAGTAGGATAACATTGAGCAAGAAATGCTTCTCAGTTGTTATTAGGACTGGAACTGCTATTTTCAACAGCCATTGCCTTTTGTTTGTTTGTTTAAAAGGAAGACAGTGATATTGCATTGGCAAATTCCCCATAGAAAGAAAGAATGGAACAAAAGAATAATAAAGGCACCTCAACTTTTCCTCATTTATGTAGGACAGTCTTATAATATGCATCCAGATATCCTCCAATCACACAAGCTGAAAATTGTTCCACTTTACTGCAGTTCTGTAACCATACGGGAACCAATCCTGTCTGTGTTCTGTGCACATGTAAAATTCCTGCTGAATGACCTGCCGTGGGAGCGAGTTACCAGTGACCCAGGGCTGCGGCGGAAGGAGGGTGCAGGTGGGGGGGGGTGAGCCCAGGGCTGGGGCGGCAGGAGGTGTGTGTGTGTGGGGGGGACAATGGTGGAGGCAGGGCCGGCTCCAGGCACCAGCTTAACAAGCAGGTGCTTGGGGCGGCCAAGGGAGAGGGGCGGCACCTGCGGCAATTCGGGGGCGGCAGGTCCCTCACTCCCTCTAGGAGCGAAGGACCTGCCGC
>NW_020714066.1:0-381 GCF_002925995.2 Terrapene triunguis | reverse complement strand
TTTTTTTTTTTTTTTGCTTGGGGAGGCAGAAATGCTGGAGCCGGCCCTGTTTGTACTTAGTGATTTCTGTGGTGAGCAATCAGGCTCCATGATCCATATATCAAGGGACTGCCCCAAAAATCGAAAGATTCTGGTTTCTGGTAGAAAAAAAATGGTTGTAATTTAATCTGAAAGTGTTGTATTATCTCCTTCGTTAACAGTCCTAGTTTTTGACTACTTCTCCAGACCTGGTCATGATACCTTACTTTATTGTTTGCTGTTAGATTTTTCTAACATTGACTTTATTGTTTACTTGTGAGCATAATATAAATATATTTAGCAAATATAATACTAAGGGTATGTCTACACTACGAGAGTAGTTCGATTTTAGTTAAATCGAAT
>NW_020714065.1:0-2642 GCF_002925995.2 Terrapene triunguis | reverse complement strand
TCAGCAAACATGTCTTCCCGTGTCCTCTTCTTCCTCCTCCTAATGTGCGCTAGCCTCTGGGCAGATGTGGCTGTGGGAATTGGAAAAAGGGAGTGAATTCCTGAGACAGATCAATGTATCTGTGAACAGAGAACATAGTCTTTCTCTGTGAACAAGACCATGCAGAGCACCTATCACACGCGCACTGAGGACAAGGTCGAATTTTCGGCCCTCGCCTACAGTGCCTGCGGTCTTGCTGTGGCGAGCTGAGGAGCAGGGCAGGACACCGGACTTTGTCTAGATGGCAAACATGGTAAGCCGTAGACTTGTGGCCGCTTAAAACTTTAAGAGTGGCACTGGCCTCCTTTCACATAGAAAGCAATGCGAGTCTCTGCTGGCAGCAATCCTGCAAGCATGAACTCTGGCCCTGTCCCAGCCCCTCGCGGCTGTAAACCGCGTGGCTGTAAACCGGCGGTTGCAGTTCTGTAAAGGGACGGGCAAGCAGTCCCAATACTAACTTTCCCCTACCTAATTCACAGCAGGGAGTCATGCCTGACATCACCCTCCTGAAGGTCTCCGAGAGCCAGAAGGAGAAGATGCTCCGGGACAGCCTGCAGAAACCGGGGCCATTTGCTGCACTGCTGTGCAAGGCCATGATCCCGGAGTACCTGCTGGCGTTGTGGCAGGGAAACGTGTCCTGCCACGGGGGGCCTAATAAGCTCTCCCTGCCCAGGAACCTGCTGATGAGGCTGGAAAAACACCTGCAGGAGGTGTATGAGGAGTTCTCCCCGGAGGATCTCGCCTCTATCCCCGGTTACATTGACCAGTTCCTGGCTTAGGTGCCCTTGGAGGGACAAATGACTGCAGGGTTTTGGGCATTATAATCATGAAGCGGACATTGTGCAATTTTTTGAAAATGGTTCGGACTATATATTGAGGCGCCCAAAAAAAGACAAATCATGATACACTTTGCACTGATTCCCCTTTTGTTTGACTTTACTGTTTACATGTTTTGAAGCACTTTACCCACTGTTCATATTTTCAATCTTCCTGTTTTGTTGCAAATAAATGTTTACATGTTTTAAAGCACTTTAGCTAATGTTAATATTTTAAATACGCCAGTTATGTTGTAAATAAATGTTTAGATATTTAAAACACTTACTGCTTGATCCGTCCCCTGAATCTGTGTCTGGGGTAACGGCTGGGGAGGGTTGGTAGGGGATCTCTGTCAGGGTGATGAAGAGCTCCTGGCTGTCGGGCAAATCAGCGTTGTAAGCGCTGTCTACTGCCTCGTCCTCCTCATCTCCTTCCTCCTCTTCCCCGTCCGCTGAGGAACCGGCCGCGGACAATATCCCATCCTCAGAGTCCACGGTCAGGGGTGGGGTGGTGGTGGCGGCCGCACCTAGGATGGAATGCAGTGCCTCGTAGAAACGGGATGTGTGGGGCTGGGATCCGGAGCGTCCGTTTGCCTCTTTGGTCTTCTGGTAGCCTTGTCTCAGCTCCTTGATTTTCACGCGGCACTGCGTTGCATCCCGGCTGTAGCCTCTCTCTGCCATGGCTTTAGAGATCTTCTCATAGATCTTTGCATTCCGTCTTTTGGAGCGCAGCTCGGAAAGCACGGACTCATCTCCCCACACAGCGATGAGATCCAAGACTTCCCGATCCGTCCATGCTGGGGCCCTCTTTCTATTGGATTGCACGGCCATCTCTGCTGGAGAGCTCTGCATCGTTGCCACTGCTGCCACTGCTGCTGAGCTCGCCACGGTGTCCAAACAGAAACTGCGCTTCAAACTGCCCAGACAGGAAAAGGAATTCAAATTTTCCCGGGGTGTGGCTGGTCAGAGCATCCGAGCTCGGACTGCTGTCCAGAGCGTCAACAGAGTGGTGCACTGTGGGATAGCTCCCGGAGCTATTAGCGTCGATTTCCATCCACACCTAGCCTAATTCGATATGGCCATTTCGAATTTAGCGCTACTCCTCTCGTTGGGGAGGATTACAGAAATCGATTTAAAGAGAGCTCTATGTCGAACTAAATGGCTTCCTGGTGTGGACGGGTGCAGGGTTAATTCGATATAACGGCGCTAAATTCGACATAAAAGCCTAGTGTAGACCAGGCCTATAAGAACCAGAAAAAATAGAAGTTTTTAAAAATGGAACCCTGAAGAATCCTGCAGTAATGGAAAAAACTGTTTTAGAGTCTGCTCAATTTCTAGCTAACCTGTTCAGTCAGTTGAACAACTGTCAATTTTTCCTGGATGACCAAGCACAACAGAGCTTATGACAGTTCTCAGTCATTGCCTTTCTTTTAGTGAATTCTTGAGACACAGGAAAGTTACCTCTTGGAGGTCAGAAAGTGTAGGGATAAAGTGAGAACTGTCAAAAGCCAAGCAGAGCTGGACCTTGCAAAG
This sequence comes from Terrapene triunguis, assembly GCF_002925995.2. Classification (NCBI taxonomy): domain Eukaryota; kingdom Metazoa; phylum Chordata; order Testudines; family Emydidae; genus Terrapene; species Terrapene triunguis. Next base: position 255 of record NW_020714065.1, on the reverse strand, counting down.
GAAATTAAAACCAATAGTGAAAGGTTCTATAGACATAAAAAGAAAAAGAAAACAAGGAAAGATGTGAGACCACTAAGCATTGAGGATGGGGTGGAGATTAAAGATAACCCAGGCATGTCCCAATACCTAAACCAATACTTTGCCTCAGCTTTTAATAAGGCTAATGAAGAAATTAGGGGTACTGGCAGAGTGGCTAATGGGAATGAGAATATGGAAGTAGAAATTACCACATCTGAGGTGGAAGTCTTAATGGGA
>NW_020714064.1:0-2656 GCF_002925995.2 Terrapene triunguis | reverse complement strand
GGGTATGTCTACACTACGAGAGTAGTTCGATTTTAGTTAAATCGAATATGTGCAATCGATATTAGAAAGTCGAACGTGTGTGTCTACACTAAGGACAGTAATTCGACTTTGTCAGTCCACAGTACCAGGGAAAGCGTCGACATTGGAAGCAGTGCACTGTGGGCAGCTATCCCACAGTTCCCGCAGTCCCCGCTGCCCATTGGAATTCTGGGTCGAGCCCCCAATGCCTTCTGGGTAAAAAAATGTGGCGAGGGTGCTTTTGGGTAACTGTCGTCATCCGTCAGTCACTACCGCCCTCCCTCCCTCCCTGAAAGCGCCGGCGGGAAATCAGTTCGCGCACTTTTTGATCAGTGACAGCGCGGACGCCACAGCACTGCGATCATGGATCCCGCTGCGACCATCGCTGCAGTTGTGGCCGTTCTCAACGCCTCGCACCTTATCATACACCTTTCCCAGAGGCAGATGCAGAGAAATCAGGCGAGGAGGCTACGGCACCGCCGTGAGGGCCTGAAGTCGGAGAGTAGCACAGAGCTGTCAGAAACCACGAGCCCCAGCGCCCAGGACATCACGGTGGCAATGGGGCATGTGGATTTTGTTGAACGGCGATTCTGGGCCCGGGAAACAAGCACGGACTGGTGGGACCGTATAGTGCTTCAGGTCTGGGATGAATCCCAGTGGCTGCGAAACTTTCGCATGCGGAAGGGGACTTTCCTGGAACTTTGTGAGTTGCTGTCCCCTGCCCTGAAGCGCAAGGACACCCGCATGCGAGCAGCCCTGACTGTCCAGAAGCGAGTGGCCATAGCCCTCTGGAAGCTTGCAACGCCGGACAGCTACCGGTCAGTCGCGAACCACTTTGGCGTGGGCAAATCTACCGTGGGGGTTGTTGTCATGCAAGTAGCCAAGGCAATCGTCAAGGTACTGCTGTCAAAGGTAGTGACCCTGGGAAACGCGCAGGCCATCATAGATGGCTTCGCCGCGATGGGATTCCCAAACTGCGGTGGGGCTATAGATGGGACTCACATCCCTATCCTGGGACCGGGCCACCAGGCCAGCCAGTACATCAATAGAAAGGGCTACTTTTCAATGGTGCTGCAAGCACTGGTGGACCATCGGGGACGGTTTACAAACATCTACGTCGGATGGCCGGGCAAGGTTCATGACGCTCGCGTGTTCAGGAACTCTGGTCTGTTTAGACGGCTGCAGGAAGGTATTTACTTCCCGGACCACAAGATAACTGTGGGGGATGTGGAGATGCCTACAGTGATCCTCGGGGACCCAGCCTACCCGCTAATGCCCTGGCTCATGAAGCCCTATACTGGCGCCCTGGACACAGAAAAAGAACTGTTCAACTACCGGCTGAGCAAGTGCAGAATGGTGGTGGAGTGTGCTTTTGGCCGTCTCAAGGGGAGATGGAGAAGCTTACTCACTCGCTGTGATCTCAGCGAAACCAATATCCCCATCGTTATTGCAGCTTGCTGTGTGCTCCACAATCTGTGTGAGAGCAAGGGGGAGACCTTTATGGCGGGGTGGGAGGTTGAGGCGAATAGCCTGGCTGCTGATTACGCCCAGCCAGACAGCCGGGCGATTAGAAGAGCCCAGCGGGACGCGCTGTGCATCCGGGAGGCTTTGAAAGCCAGTTTCAAGGCTGAGCAGGGTACCCAGTGACTTTTAAGTTTGTGGACACAGAAGCTGAACTTGCCCCCGTTTCTTTACCCAGTTGCCGTCGACTATCCTCTCCAGTTACATACCCCCTTCACCCCCTTCCCAAAAAATAAAATCTGTTCTGTTTTGTTAATGGACACCGTTGTCTTTATTACTGTTTTCGCGGGAATGTTTTAAACCTGGGACGCAGACTGTGGCGGGGGGCGGGTTTAGGGTTGTGATGCAAATGATGCCTCTAAACTCCAGGAATGACAGGCTCCGCGGTGGTGGACTGGTTGTTTCAACGGAGCCTGCCAGCCCTCCTGGCCGGGACTGCATGTATGTGTCGGCTATGTGACTGTCTTGCAGGGGGAGGAGGGTTACAGATCCCCTGCTGCGCGGCTCTGTGATGCAGGGTAAGGACCGCTGCATAAGATCTGTAACTGCCCTCCCCCGCCACCAAGTCACAGAGCAACACCACCGCCCCCACCACACAAAACATGAAAACCACCTCCCAGACTGACCAGGATAACTAGTCACTGCACTGTATATGTGCCCTGCTGCTGCACCTGCCCCCTGCTAAAGGTGACTGTCCTGTCCAATGACCAAGCCCCTTCCCCCCCCTTCAGACAGACTCCCCTCCAAAAGAAGAGGATGGAAACAGAAATGAACAGAAACGTATTCTTTATTAACAACCGCACATGGAACGGGGGGGGTGAAACTTGGACGGGGTCTTGTGTGAGGCGGGTAGGAAAGGACTTTTCAAATTTTGGGGAATGAGAGCCTTCTAGTGGTAGAGCAGTCCGCAGGGGTGGAGTGAAATTTTTCCCGGCCCCTTCCACCCCTCCGTGTTTGGACTTTGGGTGAGGGGGGTATGGGACTTGGTGGCGGGGCAGGGCAGTTAGAGAGAGACTGCAGCGGGGCTCTCTCCTCCTGCCTCCGGTCCTGCAGAACATCCACAAGGCGGCGGAGCGTGTCCGTTTGCTCCCTCATTAGTCCAAGCAGCGTTTGAGTA
>NW_020714063.1:0-2078 GCF_002925995.2 Terrapene triunguis | reverse complement strand
ACGCAGACTGTGGCGGGGGGCGGGTTCAGTGTTCTGATGCAAATGATACTTCTAAACTCCCGGAATGACAGGCTCCGCACTGGTGGACTGGTTATTTCAATGGAGCCTGCCAGCACTCCTGGGGGGGACTGTGTGTATGTGTCGGCTATGTGACTTTCTGGCAGGGGGGGTAGGGTTACAGATCCCCTGCTGCGTGGATCTGTGAGCCAGGATAAGGACCGCTGCATAAGATCTGTAACTGCCCTCCCCCGCCACAAAGTCACAGAGCAACCCCCCCCCCCCAAAACATGAAAAGCACCTCCCAGACTGACCAGGGTAACCAGTGACTGCACTGTGTATGTGTCCTGATGCTGGACCTGACCCCGCCTCTGTAGCCTGCTAAAGGTGACTGTCCTGTCCAATTACCAAGCCCCTTCCCCCCCCTCCAGACAGACTCTCCCTCAAAAGAACCTGACCGAAACAGTAATGAACAGAAACAAACATTTTATTGCGAACCAGACATGAAACGTGGGGGGTGAAACTTGGACGGGGGCTTGTGTGAGGTGGGTAGGAAAGGACTTATGAAATTTTGGGGAATGTCAGCCTTCTACTGCTAGAGCAGTCTGCAGGGGTTGATTGAAAGTTTTAACGGCCCTTGCCGCCCCTCCTTCTTTGGACTTTGGGTGAGGGTGGTGTGGGACTTGGTGGCGGGTGAGGGCGGTTACAGATAGACTGCAGCGGGGCTCTGTCCTCCTGCCTCCGGTCTTGCAGAACATCCACAAGGCGCCGGAGCGTGTCCGTTTGCTCCCTCATTAGTCCAAGCAGCTTTTCAGTAGCCTGTTGGTCCTCCTGACGCCACCTCTCCTCCCGTTCCATGACTGCTCGGTGCATTTGTGACAAGTTCTCCCTCCACTGTGTCTGCTGGGCTGCCTGGGCTCGGGAGCAGCCCATTAGTTCTGTGAACATGTCTTCACGCGTCTTCTTCTTCCTCCGCCTAATCTGCGCTAGCCTCTGGGAGTGTGCTGACAGGCTGGGTTGGGAGACAGTCGCAGATGTGTCTGTGTGAATTTTAAAAAGGGAGTGAATTCCTGAGACAGATAAATGAAATTGTATACAAAGAACCTAGTCTTTCTCTGTGAACAAGACCATGCACTGAACCTCTCACATGCGCACTCAGGACAAGGTCGAATTTTCGGCCGTCGCCTTCAGTGCCTGTGGACTTGCGGAGGTCTTGGACTGTTCAGAGAACTGTGGCTGGAGACCTGAACTTCTGGAGCGGGCAATAATGGTAAGCCGCAGACTTGTGGCTGCTTAAAACTCCAGCAGTAGCACTGGCCTCCTTTCACATTGAAAGCAATGCCAGTCTCTGCTGCCAGCAATCAGGACAGCATCAACTCTGCCCCTGTCCCACCCCCTCGCGGCTGTCCCAGGGAAAGATCCCTGTATGCTGCCCCTCTCCCTCCACCGCGTGGCTGTAAAGCAGTCCCAATACTAACATTCCCCTCCCTAATTCAAAGCAGGGCGTCATGAGCGACATCACCCTCCTGAGGATCCCGGACACCCAGAGAGAACGCATGCTGCGGGAAAGCATGCAGAAACCGGGGCCGTATGCCGCCATGCTATGTCGGGCCATGATCCCCGAGTACCTGATTGTGGCATGGAGGGGACATGTCTGCTACCACGGAGGGCCCACTAAGATCGCCCTACCCCGGAACCTGATCAACAGGCTTGAGCTCTACCTCCACGAGACCTACGAGGAGTTCTCCTACGAGGATTTCTCGTCGATCCCCGGCCACATTGACCGGATTTTCGCGTAGGTGCACTGGGACTTTGGAGTGGAGCGTCTTGGGCCTGGGAATCATGTAGTAACGGACATTGTGAAATTTTTTTAAAATACTTGGGACTAAATTGAGAAGAGCCTAAGACAGAGAAATCATGCAAAACCCATTTGTTACCTTTGTAAATATTCCTGTTTTGTACCTGATTATTTTTTTACTAGTTTACAGCACTTTTATAAATATACATTGTTAATAGTATAAATATTACCGTTCTGTTTTAAATAAATGTTTACATGTTTACAGCACTTACTGCTTGATCCG
>NW_020714062.1:0-1015 GCF_002925995.2 Terrapene triunguis | reverse complement strand
TTTTTTATTTTTTGGGGGTGGGGCTTAAACAAGCCAGCCCGTTTTTATGCAAATTTAGGAAAGGTTTCGGTAAAACTAAATCTGCATTTTTCAGCACAAGAAGTATTGGCCAAAAATTTCACCCAGCTGTACTTACGAGCACAAGTGTAATAGAAAATACCACTCTAAGGGTATGTCTACACTACGAGGGTAATTCGATTTTACTTAAATCGAATATGTGGAATCGATATTGCAAAGTCGAACGTGTGTGTCCACACTAAGGACACACTAAGGACAGTAATTCGACTTTGTGAGTCCACACTAACGGGGCGAGCGTCGATATTGGAAGCGGTGCACTGTGGGCAGCTATCCCACAGTTCCCGCAGTCCCCGCTGCCCATCGGAATTCTGGGTCGAGCCGCCAATGCCTTCTGGGTAAAAAAAATTTGTCGTCATCCGTCCGTCACTAACGCCCTCCCTCCCTCCATGAAAGCGCCGGCGGGAAATCAGTTCGCGCACTTTTCTGGTCAGTGACAGCGCGGACGCCACAGCACTGCGATCATGGATCACGCTGCGACCATCGCTGCACTTGTGGCCGTTCTCAACACCTCGCAGCTTATCATACACCTTTCCCTGAGGCAGATGCAGAGAAATCGGGCGAGGAGGCTACGGCACCGCCGTGAGAGCCTGAAGTCGGAGAGTGGCACAGAGCTGTCAGAAACCACGAGCCCCAGCGCCCAGGACATCACGGTGGCAATGGGGCATGTGGATTTTGTTGAACGGCGATTCTGGGCCCGGGAAACAAGCACGGACTGGTGGGACCGTATAGTGCTTCAGGTCTGGGATGAATCCCAGTGGCTGCGAAACTTTCGCATGCGGAAGGGGACTTTCCTGGAACTTTGTGAGTTGCTGTCCCCTGCCCTGAAGCGCAAGGACACCCGCATGCGAGCAGCCCTCACTGTCCAGAAGCGAGTGGCCATAGCCCTCTGGAAGCTTGCAACGCCGGACAGCTACCGGTCAGTCGCGAACCACTTTGG
>NW_020714061.1:0-1930 GCF_002925995.2 Terrapene triunguis | reverse complement strand
GGGGGGCGGGTTCAGTGTTCTGATGCAAATGATGCTTCTAAACTCCCGGAATGACAGGCTCCGCACTGGTGGACTGGTTATTTCAATGGAGAACATGAAAAACACCTCCCAGACTGACCACGGTAACCAGTGACTGCACTGTGTATGTGTCCTGATGCTGGACCTGACACCGCCTCTGTACCCTGCTAAAGGTCACTGTCCTGTCCAATTACCAAGCCCCTTCCCCCCCTCCAGACAGACTCTCCCTCAAAAGAACCTGACTGAAACAGTAATGGAGAGAAACAAACATTTTATTGCGAACCAGACATGAAACGTGGGGTGTGAAACTTGGACGGGGGCTTCTGTGAGGTGGGTGGGAAAGGACTTATGAAATTTTGGGGAATGTCAGCCTTCTAGTGCTAGAGCAGTCTGCAGGGGTTGACTGAAAGTTTTAACGGCCCTTGCCGCCCCTCCTTCTTTGGAGTTTGGGTGAGGGTGGTGTGGGACTTGGTGGCGGGTGAGGGCGGTTACAGATAGACTGCAGCGGGGCTCTGTCCTCCTGCCTCCGGTCTTGCAGAACATCCACAAGGCGCCGGAGCGTGTCCGTTTGCTCCCTCATTAGTCCAAGCAGCTTTTCAGTAGCCTGTTGGTCCTCCTGACGCCACCTCTCCTCCCGTTCCATGACTGCTCGGTGCATTTGTGACAAGTTCTCCCTCCACTGTGTCTGCTGGGCTGCCTGGGCTCGGGAGCAGTCCATTAGTTCTGAGAACATGTCTTCACGCGTCTTCTTCTTCCTCCGCCTAATCTGCGCTAGCCTCTGGGAGTGTGCTGACAGGCTGGGTTGGGAGACAGTCGCAGATGTGTCTGTGTGAATTGTAAAAAGGGAGTGAATTCCTGAGACAGATAAATGAAATTGTATACAAAGAACCTAGTCTTTCTCTGTGAACAAGACCATGCACTGCACCTCTCACATGCGCACTCAGGACAAGGTCGAATTTTCGGCCGTCGCCTTCAGTGCCTGTGGACTTGCGGAGGTCTTGGACTGTTCAGAGAACTGTGGCTGGAGACCTGAACTTCTGGAGCGGGCAATAATGGTAAGCCGCAGACTTGTGGCTGCTTAAAACTCCAGCAGTAGCACTGGCCTCCTTTCACATTGAAAGCAATGCCAGTCTCTGCTGCCAGCAATCAGGACAGCATCAACTCTGCCCCTGTCCCACCCCCTCGCGGCTGTCCCAGGGAAAGATCCCTGTATGCTGCCCCTCTCCCTCCACCGCGTGGCTGTAAAGCAGTCCCAATACTAACATTCCCCTCCCTAATTCAAAGCAGGGCGTCATGAGCGACATCACCCTCCTGAGGATCCCGGACACCCAGAGAGAACGCATGCTGCGGGAAAGCATGCAGAAACCGGGGCCGTATGCCGCCATGCTATGTCGGGCCATGATCCCCGAGTACCTGATTGTGGCATGGAGGGGACATGTCTGCTACCACGGAGGGCCCACTAAGATCGCCCTACCCCGGAACCTGATCAACAGGCTTGAGCTCTACCTCCACGAGACCTACGAGGAGTTCTCCTACGAGGATTTCTCGTCGATCCCCGGCCACATTGACCGGATTTTCGCGTAGGTGCACTGGGACTTTGGAGTGGAGCGTCTTGGGCCTGGGAATCATGTAGTAACGGACATTGTGAAATTTTTTTAAAATACTTGGGACTAAATTGAGAAGAGCCTAAGACAGAGAAATCATGAAAACCCATTTGTTACCTTTGTAAATATTCCTGTTTTGTACCTGATTATTTTTTTACTAGTTTACAGAACTTTTATAAATGTACATTGTTAATAGTATAAATATTACCGTTCTGTTTTAAATAAATGTTTACATGTTTACAGCACTTACTGCTTGATCCTTCCCCTGATTCTGTGTCCGGGGTAAGGGATGGGGACGGTTGGTACGG
>NW_020714060.1:0-3466 GCF_002925995.2 Terrapene triunguis | reverse complement strand
GCTCGCGTGTTCAGGAACTCTGGTCTGTTTAGACGGCTGCAGGAAGGTATTTACTTCCCGGACCACAAGATAACTGTTGGGGATGTGGAGATGCCTACAGTGATCCTCGGGGACCCAGCCTACCCGCTAATGCCCTGGCTCATGAAGCCCTATACTGGCGCCCTGGACACAGAAAAAGAACTGTTCAACTACCGGCTGAGCAAGTGCAGAATGGTGGTGGAGTGTGCTTTTGGCCGTCTCAAGGGGAGATGGAGAAGCTTACTCACTCGCTGTGATCTCAGCGAAACCAATATCCCCATCGTTATTGCAGCTTGCTGTGTGCTCCACAATCTGTGTGAGAGCAAGGGGGAGACCTTTATGGCGGGGTGGGAGGTTGAGGCAAATAGCCTGGCTGCTGATTACGCCCAGCCAGACAGCCGGGCGATTAGAAGAGCCCAGCGGGACGCGCTGTGCATACGGGAGGCTTTGAAAGCCAGTTTCAAGGCTGAGCAGGGTACCCAGTGACTTTTAAGTTTGTGGACACAGAAGCTGAACTTGCCCCCGTTTCTTTACCCAGTTGCCGTCGACTATCCTCTCCAATTACATACCCCCTTCACCCCCTTCCCAAAAAATAAAATCTGTTCTGTTTTGTTAATGGACACCGTTGTCTTTATTACTGTTTTCGCGGGAATGTTTTAAACCGGGGACGCAGACTGTGGCGGGGGGCGGGTTTAGGGTTGTGATGCAAATGATGCTTCTAAACTCCAGGAATGACAGGCTCCACGGTGGTGGACTGGTTGTTTCAACGGAGCCTGCCAGCCCTCCTGGCCGGGACTGCGTGTATGTGTCGGCTATGTGACTGTCTTGCAGGGGGAGGAGGGTTACAGATCCCCTGCTGCGCGGCTCTGTGATGCAGGGTAAGGACCGCTGCATAAGATCTGTAACTGCCCTCCCCCGCCACCAAGTCACAGAGCAACACCACCACCCCCCACCACACAAAACATGAAAACCACCTCCCAGACTGACCAGGATAACTAGTCACTGCACTGTATATGTGCCCTGCTGCTGCACCTGCCCCCTGCTAAAGGTGACTGTCCTGTCCAATGACCAAGCCCCTTCCCCCCCCTTCAGACAGACTCCCCTCCAAAAGAAGAGGATGGAAACAGAAATGAACAGAAACGTATTCTTTATTAACAACCGCACATGGAACGGGGGCGTGAAACTTGGACGGGGTCTTGTGTGTGGCGGGTAGGAAAGGACTTTTCAAATTTTGGGGAATGAGAGCCTTCTAGTGGTAGAGCAGTCCGCAGGGGTGGAGTGAAATTTTTCACGGCCCCTTCCACCCCTCCGTGTTTGGACTTTGGGTGAGGGGGGTATGGGACTTGGTGGCGGGGCAGGGCAGTTACAGAGAGACTGCAGCGGGGCTCTCTCCTCCTGCCTCCGGTCCTGCAGAACATCCACAAGGCGGCGGAGCGTGTCCGTTTGCTCCCTCATTAGTCCAAGCAGCGTTTGAGTAGCCTGCCTGTCCTCCTGTCGCCACCTCTCCTCCCGTTCAATGTTTGCCCGGTGCATTTGGGACAAGTTCTCCCTCCACTGTGTCTGCTGGGCTGCCTGTGCTCGGGAGCATGCCATTAGTTCAGCAAACATGTCTTCCCGTGTCCTCTTCTTCCTCCTCCTAATGTGCGCTAGCCTCTGGGCAGATGTGGCTGTGGGAATTGGAAAAAGGGAGTGAATTCCTGAGACAGAGCAATGTATCTGTGAACAGAGAACATAGTCTTTCTCTGTGAACAAGACCATGCAGAGCACCTATCACACGCGCACTGAGGACAAGGTCGAATTTTCGGCCCTCTTCTACAGTGCCTGCGGTCTTGCTGTGGCGAGCTGAGGAGCAGGGCTGGACACCGGACTTTGTCTAGCTGGCAAACATGGTAAGCCGTAGACTTGTGGCCGCTTAAAACTTTAAGAGTGGCACTGGCCTCCTTTCACATAGAAAGCAATGCGAGTCTCTGCTGGCAGCAATCCTGCAAGCATGAACTCTGGCCCTGTCCCACCCCCTCGCGGCTGTAAACCGCGTGGCTGTAAACCGGCGGTTGCAGTTCTGTAAAGGGACGGGCAAGCAGTCCCAATACTAACTTTCCCCTACCTAATTCACAGCAGGGAGTCATGCCAGACATCACCCTCCTGAAGGTCTCGGAGAGCCAGAAGGAGAAGATGCTCCGGGACAGCCTGCAGAAACCGGGGCCATTTGCTGCAATGCTCTGCAAGGCCATGATCCCGGAGTACCTGCTGGCGTTGTGGCAGGGAAACGTGTCCTACCACGGGGGGCCTAATAAGCTCTCCCTGCCCAGGAACCTGCTCATGAGGCTGGAAAAACACCTGCAGGAGACCTATGAGGAGTTCTCCCCGGAGGATGTCGCCTCTATCCCCGGTTACATTGACCAGTTCTTGGCTTAGGTGCCCTTGGAGGGACAAATGACTGCAGGGTTTTGGGCACTATAATCATGAAGCGGACATTGTGCAATTTTTTGAAAATGGTTCGGACTATATATTGAGGCGCCCAAAGACAGACTAATCATGACACACTTTGCACTGATTCCCCTTTTGTTTGACTTTCCTGTTTACATGTTTTGAAGCACTTTACCCACTGTTAATATTTTAAATCTTCCTGTTTTGTTGTAAATAAATGTTTACTTGTTTTAAAGCACTTTAGCTACTGTTAATATTTTAAATATGCCAGTTATGTTGTAAATAAATGTTTAGATATTTAAAACACTTACTGCTTGATCCTTCCCCTGAATCTGTGTCTGGGGTAACGGCGGGGGACGGTTGGTAGGGGATCTCTGTCAGGGTGATGAAGAGCTCCTGGCTGTCGGGGAAATCAGCGGTGCCAGCGCTGTCGACTGCCTCGTCCTCCTCATCTCCTTCTTCATCTTCCCCGTCCGCTAACATGTCGGAGGAACCGGCCGCGGACAATATCCCATCCTCAGAGTCCACGGTCAGGGGTGGGGTAGTGGTGGCGGCCGCACCTAGGATGGAATGCAGTGCCTCGTAGAAACGGGATGTGTGGGGCTGGGATCCAGAGCGTCCGTTTGCCTCTTTGGTCTTCTGGTAGCCTTGTCTCAGCTCCTTGATTTTCACGCGGCACTGCGTTGCATCCCGGCTGTAGCCTCTCTCTGCCATGGCTTTAGAGATCTTCTCATAGGTCTTTGCATTCCGTCTTTTGGAGCGCAGCTCGGAAAGCACGGACTCATCTCCCCACACAGCGATGAGATCCAAGACTTCCCGATCCGTCCATGCTGGGGCCCTCTTTCTATTGGATTGCACGGCCATCTCTGCTGGAGAGCTCTGCATCGTTGCCACTGCTGCTGAGCTCGCCACGGTGTCAAAACAGAAACTGCGATTCAAACTGCCCAGACAGGAAAAGGAATTCAAATTTTCCCGGGGTGTGGCTGGTCAGAGCATCCGAGCTCGGACTGCTGTCCAGAGC
>NW_020714059.1:0-1442 GCF_002925995.2 Terrapene triunguis | reverse complement strand
ACCCAGTGGATCTGGCTGTATTCGGATGGCCAGCCCAAGCTGTCGCCTGTGCTATACCAGCTACGCTGCAATTTGTAATGTGCTAGGACAAGCAGCGCCAGCACATGTCTGTCTACCTGCACTGGGAAGAATGCTCCGAGCTGCAGTGTAGGCACATCCAAAGATTCCAGTCAATAGCAATGTTTTCCACATGGATTTCCACAGGGGCTGCCTCCAGCTGAGTAACTTAACTCATGCTGGCTGGAGAGACAATCATCATACATAACATCATCATCTCTCCCCCTTTTTTCCACAAGCAAAACACCAGGCATCTGTCCCCCAGCAAGAGGATACCCTGGTTCCCCCTGGCTTAGGCAGCGCTGGTTTTCTTTTCCATTTATGTTGGAAGAAGGGAACACTTAAATGTAATGAGGGTCTTGCTTAAAAATGTAAAAAGGGAATTGCTAGGGCATTTCTTCCCCTGGATATCAACGGGAACCGTTGTTTTCACCAGTAGGATTTTCATTTCCTTCTTTGCATTAGTCATTGGAAACACCCAGAAGCTGCAGGGGGGAGGGATAGCTCAGTGGTTTGAGCATTGGCCTGCTAAACCCAGGGTTATGAGTTCAATCCTTCATTTAGGAATCTGGGGCAAAAATCTGTCTGGGGATTGGTCCTGCTTTGAGCAGGGGGTTGGACTAGATGACCTCCTGAGGTCCCTTCCAACCCTGATATTCTATGACTCTAAGAGATTGCTGACTCTAGGTGCTTTCACCCAGATGGAGTGTGATGCCAGACTTGATCCTGAAGAGGAAGTCATAGCAGTGCTTAATCATCTGGGTCAATATTTTGAACTCCTCTTGGGAAAAATTTGCTGACCCGCTCAAGAATCCTGGAACTGCCACTAGGAGTAGGTGCCAACATCAGTTGACAGTTTTTAAAAAATCCTGGGTCGGGCACAGAAATTGAATTAGCATGTGATGATGGTTCATATTTTGTGTCAGTGACATACTGCATGAAAATCTGCATGAACCCTATCTGCTAGCCAATTGTGTGCTTTCTTTTTGAAAATAACATAAGTAAATTGGACCCAAAGCATAGACTACACAAACCCTGCTGTGCTGTTCACCGTGCCAAGTCAGACAGCTTTGGTGGCTGAGTTGCCCCCTTATGCATTCAACCTGTGAACTGAATGAGGCCTGTGGAAAAAATAGTATGTGATCACATAATTGCACGGAGGGAGCCCGAGCCCCTTGGCTGGAGCCAAGGTTCTAAGGGCTTCTCTACTCCCTGCTCCGTGGTGGGGGACTCCCTGGGCTGCCTCTGGTGTAGAGGGCAGCTAGTTGCTTTGTTCCATTTTGGAAAAATCAAATGGAAATGCTTAGAATTTTCCAAAATAAAAAGTTTTTGGAATTCCCACAGGAAATTTTTAGTTTTTGTTCTGACTTGGGAGGGAAACTTTT
>NW_020714058.1:0-1061 GCF_002925995.2 Terrapene triunguis | reverse complement strand
ACCCAGTGGATCTGGCTGTATTCGGATGGCCAGCCCAAGCTGTCGCCCGTGCTATACCAGCTACGCTGCAATTTGTAATGTGCTAGGACAAGCAGCGCCAGCACATGTCTATCTACCTGCACTGGGAAGAATGCTCCGAGCTGCAGTGTAGGCACATCCAAAGATTCCAGTCAATAGCAATGTTTTCCACATGGATTTCCACAGGGGCTGCCTCCAGCTGAGTAACTTAACTCATGCTGGCTGGAGAGACAATCATCATACATAACATCATCATCTCTACCCCTTTTTTCCACAAGCAAAACACCAGGCATCTGTCCCCCGGCAAGAGGATACCCTGGTTCCCCCTGGCTTAGGCAGCGCTGGTTTTCTTTTCCATTTATGTTGGAAGAAGGGAACACTTAAATTTAATGAGGGTCTTGCTTAAAAATGTAAAAAGGGAATTGCTAGGGCATTTCTTCCCCTGGATATCAACGGGAACCGTTGTTTTCACCGGTAGGCTTTTCATTTCCTTCTTTGCATTAGTCATTGGAAACACCCAGAAGCTGCAGGGGGGAGGGATAGTTCAGTGGTTTGAGCATTGGCCTGCTAAACCCAGGGTTGTGAGTTCAATCCTTGAGGGGGCCATTTAGGAATCTAGGGCAAAAATCTGTCTGGGAATTGGTCCTGCTTTGAGTAGGGGGTTGGACTAGATGACCTTCTGAGGTCCCTTCCAACCCTGATATTCTATGACTCTAAGGCCTGGTCTACACTAGGCTTTTATGTCGACTTTAGCGCCGTTATATCGAATTAACCCTGCACCCGTCCACACCAGGAAGCCATTTAGTTCGACATAAAGCTCTCTTTAAATCGATTTCTGTAATCCTCCCCAACGAGAGGAGTAGCGCTAAATTCGACATGGCCATATCGAATTAGGCTAGGTGTGGATGGAAATCGACGGTAATAGCTCCGGGAGCTATCCCACAGTGCACCACTCTGTTGACGCTCTGGACAGCAGTCCGAGCTCGGATGCTCTGACCAGCCACACCCCCGGGAAAATTTGAATTCATTTTCATTTTCCTGTC
>NW_020714057.1:0-4591 GCF_002925995.2 Terrapene triunguis | reverse complement strand
ACAGAACGGTAATATTTATACTATTAACAATGTATATTTATAAAAGTTCTGTAAACTAGTAAAAAAATAATCAGGTACAAAACAGGAATATTTACAAAGGTAACAAATGGGTTTTGCATGATTTCTCTGTCTTAGGCTCTTCTCAATTTAGTCCCAAGTATTTTAAAAAAATTTCACAATGTCCGTTACTACATGATTCCCAGGCCCAAGACGCTCCACTCCAAAGTCTCAGTGCACCTACGCGAAAATCCGGTCAATGTGGCCGGGGATCGACGAGAAATCCTCGTAGGAGAACTCCTCGTAGGTCTCGTGGAGGTAGAGCTCAAGCCTGTTGATCAGGTTCCGGGGTAGGGCGATCTTAGTGGGCCCTCCGTGGTAGCAGACATGTCCCCTCCATGCCACAATCAGGTACTCGGGGATCATGGCCCGACATAGCATGGCGGCATACGGCCCCGGTTTTTGCATGCTTTCCCGCAGCATGCGTTCTCTCTGGGTGTCCGGGATCCTCAGGAGGGTGATGTCGCTCATGACGCCCTGCTTTGAATTAGGGAGGGGACTGTTAGTATTGGGACTGCTTTACAGCCACGCGGTGGAGGGAGAGGGGCAGCATACAGGGATCTTTCCCTGGGACAGCCGCGAGGGGGTGGGACAGGGGCAGAGTTGATGCTGTCCTGATTGCTGGCAGCAGAGACTGGCATTGCTTTCAATGTGAAAGGAGGCCAGTGCTACTGCTGGAGTTTTAAGCAGCCACAAGTCTGCGGCTTACCATTATTGCCCGCTCCAGAAGTTCAGGTCTCCAGCCACAGTTCTCTGAACACTCCAAGACCTCCGCAAGTCCACAGGCACTGAAGGCGACGGCCGAAAATTCGACCTTGTCCTGAGTGCGCATGTGAGAGGTTCAGTGCATGGTCTTGTTCACAGAGAAAGACTAGGTTCTTTGTATACAATTTCATTTATCTGTCTCAGGAATTCACTCCCTTTTTACAATTCACACAGACACATCTGCGACTGTCTCCCAACCCAGCCTGTCAGCACACTCCCAGAGGCTAGCGCAGATTAGGCGGAGGAAGAAGAAGACGCGTGAAGACATGTTCACAGAACTAATGGGCTGCTCCCGAGCCCAGGCAGCCCAGCAGACACAGTGGAGGGAGAACTTGTCACAAATGCACCGAGCAGTCATGGAACGGGAGGAGAGGTGGCGTCAGGAGGACCAACAGGCTACTGAAAAGCTGCTTGGACTAATGAGGGAGCAAACGGACACGCTCCGGCGCCTTGTGGATGTTCTGCAAGACCGGAGGCAGGAGGACAGAGCCCCGCTGCAGTCTATCTGTAACCGCCCTCACCCGCCACCAAGTCCCACACCACCCTCACCCAAAGTCCAAAGAAGGAGGGGCGGCAAGGGCCGTTAAAACTTTCAATCAACCCCTGCAGACTGCTCTAGCAGTAGAAGGCTGACATTCCCCAAAATTTCATAAGTCCTTTCCTACCCACCTCACACAAGCCCCCGTCCAAGTTTCACCCCCCACGTTTCATGTCTGGTTCGCAATAAAATGTTTGTTTCTGTTCATTACTGTTTCAGTCAGGTTCTTTTGAGGGAGAGTCTGTCTGGAGGGGGGGAAGGGGCTTGGTAATTGGACAGGACAGTCACCTTTAGCAGGGTACAGAGGCGGTGTCAGGTCCAGCATCAGGACACATAACCAGTGCAGTCACTGGTTACCCTGGTCAGTCTGGGAGGTGCTTTTCATGTTTTGGGGGGGGGGGGTTGCTCTGTGACTTTGTGGCGGGGGAGGGCAGTTACAGATCTTATGCAGCGGTCCTTATCCTGGCTCACAGATCCACGCAGCAGGGGATCTGTAACCCTACCCCCCCTGCCAGAAAGTCACATAGCCGACACATACACACAGTCCCCCCCAGGAGTGCTGGCAGGCTCCATTGAAATAACCAGTCCACCAGTGCGGAGCCTGTCATTCCGGGAGTTTAGAAGTATCATTTGCATCAGAACACTAAACCCGCCCCCCGCCACAGTCTGCGTCCCCGGTTTAAAATATTCCCGCGAAAACAGCAATACAGACAACGGTGTTCATTAAAAAATCGAAATGATTTTATTTTTTGGGAAGGGGAAGGGGGTGAAGGTTGTATGTAACTGGAGAGGATAGTCAAAATGGACTGGGTAAAGAAACGGGGGCAGGTTCAGCTTTTCTGTCCACAAACTGAAAAGTCACTGGTTGCCCTGCTCACTCAGGAACCTAGCTTTCAAAGCCTCCCGGATGCACAGGGCGTCCCGCTGGGATCTTCTAATGGCCCGGCTGTCTGGCTGGACGTAATCAGCAGCCAGGCTATTTGCCTCTAGCTCCCACCCCGCCATAAAGGTCTCCCCCTTGCTCTCACACAGATTGTGGAGCACACAGCAAGCTGCAATAACGATGGGGATATTGGTTTCACTGAGATCACAGCGAGTGAGTAAGCTTCTCCATCTCCCTTTGAGACGGCCAAAAGCACACTCCACCACCATTCTGCACTTGCTCAGACGGTAGTTGAACAGTTCTTTTTCTGTGTCCAGGGCGCCAGTATAGGGCTTCATGAGCCAGGGCATTAGCGGGTAGGCTGGGTCCCCGAGGATGACTGTAGGCATCTCCACATCCCCAAGAGTTATTTTGTGGTCTGGGAAGTAAATACCTTCCTGCAGCCGTCTAAACAGACCAGAGTTCCTGAACACGCGAGCGTCATGAACCTTGCCCGGCCATCCGACGTAGATGTTTGTAAACCGTCCCCGATGGTCCACCAGTGCTTGCAGCACCATTGAAAAGTAGCCCTTTCTATTGATGTACTGGCTGGCCTGGTGGTCCGGTCCCAGGATAGGGATGTGAGTCCCATCTATAGCCCCACCGCAGTTTGGGAATCCCATCGCGGCAAAGCCATCTATGATGACCTGCGCGTTTCCCAGGGTCACTACCTTTGGGAGCAGTACCTTGACGATTGCCTTGGCTACTTGCATGACAACAACCCCCACGGTAGATTTGCCCACACCAAAGTGGTTCGCGACTGACCGGTAGCTGTCCGGCGTTGCAAGCTTCCAGAGGGCTATGGCCACTCGCTTCTGGACAGTCAGGGCTGCTCGCATCCGGGTGTCACTGCGCTTCAGGGCAGGGGACAGCAACTCACAAAGTTCGAGGAAAGTCCCCTTCCGCATGCGAAAGTTTCGCAGCCACTGGGATTCATCCCAGACCTGAAGCACTATACGGTCCCACCAGTCCGTGCTTGTTTCCCGGGCCCAGAATCGCCGTTCAACAAAATCCACATGCCCCATTGCCACCGTGATGTCCTGGGCGCTGGGGCTCGTGGTTTCTGACAGCTCTGTGCCACTCTCCGACTTCAGGCTCTCACGGCGGTGCCGTAGCCTCCTCGCCCGATTTCTCTGCATCTGCCTCAGGGAAAGGTGTATGATAAGCTGCGAGGTGTTGAGAACGGCCACAAGTGCAGCGATGGTCGCAGCGTGATCCATGATCGCAGTGCTGTGGCGTCCGCGCTGTCACTGACCAGAAAAGTGCGCGAACTGATTTCCCGCCGGCGCTTTCATGGAGGGAGGGAGGGCGTTAGTGACGGACGGATGACGACAAATTTTTTTTACCCAGAAGGCATTGGCGGCTCGACCCAGAATTCCGATGGGCAGCGGGGACTGCGGGAACTGTGGGATAGCTGCCCACAGTGCACCGCTTCCAATATCGACGCTCGCCCCGTTAGTGTGGACTCACAAAGTCGAATTACTGTCCTTAGTGTGTCCTTAGTGTGGACACACACGTTCGACTTTGCAATATCGATTCCACATATTCGATTTAAGTAAAATCGAATTACCCTCGTAGTGTAGACATACCCTAAGAGATTGCTGACTCTAGGTGCTTTCACCCAGATGGAGTGTGATGCCAGACTTGATCCTGAAGAGGAAGTCATAGCAGTGCTTAATCATCTGGGTCAATATTTTGAACTCCTCTTGGGAAAAATTTGCTGACCCGCTCAAGAATCCTGGAACTGCCACTAGGAGTAGGTGCCAACATCAGCTGACAGTTTTTAAAAAATCCTGGGTCGGGCACAGAAATTGAATTAGCATGTGATGATGGTTCATATTTTGTGTCAGTGACATACTGCATGAAAATCTGCATGAACCCTATCTGCTAGCCAATTGTGTGCTTTCTTTTTGAAAATAACATGAGTAGATTGGACCCAAAGCATAGACTACACAAACCCTGCTGTGCTGTTCACCGTGCTAAGTCAGACAGCTTTGGTGGCTGAGTTGCCCCCTTATGCATTCAACCTGTGAACTGAATGAGGCCTGTGGAAAAAATAGTATGTGATCACATAATTGCACGGAGGGAGCCCGAGCCCCTTGGCTGGAGCCAAGGTTCTAAGGGCTTCTCTACTCCCTGCTCCGTGGTGGGGGACTCCCTGGGCTGCCTCTGGTGTAGAGGGCAGCTAGTTGCTTTGTTCCGTTTTGGAAAAATCAAATGGAAATGTTTAGAATTTTCCAAAATAAAAAGTTTTTGGAATTTCCACAGGAAATTTTTAGTTTTTGTTCTGACTTGGGAGGGAAACTTTT
>NW_020714056.1:0-5615 GCF_002925995.2 Terrapene triunguis | reverse complement strand
AAAAAATAATCAGGTACAAAACAGGAATATTTACAAAGGTAACAAATGGGTTTTCATGATTTCTCTGTCTTAGGCTCTTCTCAATTTAGTCCCAAGTGTTTTAAAAAATTTTCACAATGTCCGTTACTACATGATTCCCAGGCCCAAGACGCTCCACTCCAAAGTCTCAGTGCACCTACGCGAAAATCCGGTCAATGTGGCCGGGGATCGACGAGAAATCCTCGTAGGAGAACTCCTCGTAGGTCTCGTGGAGGTAGAGCTCAAGCCTGTTGATCAGGTTCCGGGGTAGGGCGATCTTAGTGGGCCCTCCGTGGTAGCAGACATGTCCCCTCCATGCCACAATCAGGTACTCGGGGATCATGGCCCGACATAGCATGGCGGCATACGGCCCCGGTTTCTGCATGCTTTCCCGCAGCATGCGTTCTCTCTGGGTGTCCGGGATCCTCAGGAGGGTGATGTCGCTCATGACGCCCTGCTTTGAATTAGGGAGGGGAATGTTAGTATTGGGACTGCTTTACAGCCACGCGGTGGAGGGAGAGGGGCAGCATACAGGGATCTTTCCCTGGGACAGCCGCGAGGGGGTGGGACAGGGGCAGAGTTGATGCTGTCCTGATTGCTGGCAGCAGAGACTGGCATTGCTTTCAATGTGAAAGGAGGCCAGTGCTACTGCTGGAGTTTTAAGCAGCCACAAGTCTGCGGCTTACCATTATTGCCCGCTCCAGAAGTTCAGGTCTCCAGCCACAGTTCTCTGAACACTCCAAGACCTCCGCAAGTCCACAGGCACTGAAGGCGACGGCCGAAAATTCGACCTTGTCCTGAGTGCGCATGTGAGAGGTGCAGTGCATGGTCTTGTTCACAGAGAAAGACTAGGTTCTTTGTATACAATTTCATTTATCTGTCTCAGGAATTCACTCCCTTTTTACAATTCACACAGACACATCTGCGACTGTCTCCCAACCCAGCCTGTCAGCACACTCCCAGAGGCTAGCGCAGATTAGGCGGAGGAAGAAGAAGACGCGTGAAGACATGTTCTCAGAACTAATGGGCTGCTCCCGAGCCCAGGCAGCCCAGCAGACACAGTGGAGGGAGAACTTGTCACAAATGCACCGAGCAGTCATGGAACGGGAGGAGAGGTGGCGTCAGGAGGACCAACAGGCTACTGAAAAGCTGCTTGGACTAATGAGGGAGCAAACGGACACGCTCCGGCGCCTTGTGGATGTTCTGCAAGACCGGAGGCAGGAGGACAGAGCCCCGCTGCAGTCTATCTGTAACCGCCCTCACCCGCCACCAAGTCCCACACCACCCTCACCCAAAGTCCAAAGAAGGAGGGGCGGCAAGGGCCGTTAAAACTTTCAGTCAACCCCTGCAGACTGCTCTAGCACTAGAAGGCTGACATTCCCCAAAATTTCATAAGTCCTTTCCTACCCACCTCACACAAGCCCCTTCCCCCCCTCCAGACAGACTCTCCCTCAAAAGAACCTGACTGAAACAGTAATGGAGAGAAACAAACATTTTATTGCGAACCAGACATGAAACGTGGGGGGTGAAACTTGGACGGGGGCTTGTGTGAGGTGGGTAGGAAAGGACTTATGAAATTTTGGGGAATGTCAGCCTTCTAGTGCTAGAGCAGTCTGCAGGGGTTGACTGAAAGTTTTAACGGCCCTTGCCGCCCCTCCTTCTTTGGACTTTGGGTGAGGGTGGTGTGGGACTTGGTGGCGGGTGAGGGCGGTTACAGATAGACTGCAGCGGGGCTCTGTCCTCCTGCCTCCGGTCTTGCAGAACATCCACAAGGCGCCGGAGCGTGTCCGTTTGCTCCCTCATTAGTCCAAGCAGCTTTTCAGTAGCCTGTTGGTCCTCCTGACGCCACCTCTCCTCCCGTTCCATGACTGCTCGGTGCATTTGTGACAAGTTCTCCCTCCACTGTGTCTGCTGGGCTGCCTGGGCTCGGGAGCAGCCCATTAGTTCTGAGAACATGTCTTCACGCGTCTTCTTCTTCCTCCGCCTAATCTGCGCTAGCCTCTGGGAGTGTGCTGACAGGCTGGGTTGGGAGACAGTCGCAGATGTGTCTGTGTGAATTGTAAAAAGGGAGTGAATTCCTGAGACAGATAAATGAAATTGTATACAAAGAACCTAGTCTTTCTCTGTGAACAAGACCATGCACTGCACCTCTCACATGCGCACTCAGGACAAGGTCGAATTTTCGGCCGTCGCCTTCAGTGCCTGTGGACTTGCGGAGGTCTTGGACTGTTCAGAGAACTGTGGCTGGAGACCTGAACTTCTGGAGCGGGCAATAATGGTAAGCCGCAGACTTGTGGCTGCTTAAAACTCCAGCAGTAGCACTGGCCTCCTTTCACATTGAAAGCAATGCCAGTCTCTGCTGCCAGCAATCAGGACAGCATCAACTCTGCCCCTGTCCCACCCCCTCGCGGCTGTCCCAGGGAAAGATCCCTGTATGCTGCCCCTCTCCCTCCACCGCGTGGCTGTAAAGCAGTCCCAATACTAACAGTCCCCTCCCTAATTCAAAGCAGGGCGTCATGAGCGACATCACCCTCCTGAGGATCCCGGACACCCAGAGAGAACGCATGCTGCGGGAAAGCATGCAGAAACCGGGGCCGTATGCCGCCATGCTATGTCGGGCCATGATCCCCGAGTACCTGATTGTGGCATGGAGGGGACATGTCTGCTACCACGGAGGGCCCACTAAGATCGCCCTACCCCGGAACCTGATCAACAGGCTTGAGCTCTACCTCCACGAGACCTACGAGGAGTTCTCCTACGAGGATTTCTCGTCGATCCCCGGCCACATTGACCGGATTTTCGCGTAGGTGCACTGGGACTTTGGAGTGGAGCGTCTTGGGCCTGGGAATCATGTAGTAACGGACATTGTGAAAATTTTTTAAAACACTTGGGACTAAATTGAGAAGAGCCTAAGACAGAGAAATCATGAAAACCCATTTGTTACCTTTGTAAATATTCCTGTTTTGTACCTGATTATTTTTTTACTAGTTTACAGAACTTTTATAAATGTACATTGTTAATAGTATAAATATTACCGTTCTGTTTTAAATAAATGTTTACATGTTTACAGCACTTACTGCTTGATCCTTCCCCTGATTCTGTGTCCGGGGTAAGGGATGGGGACGGTTGGTACGGGATCTCGGTAAGGGTGATGAAGAGCTCCTGGCTGTCGGGGAAATCAGCGGTGCCAGCGCTGTCGACTGCCTCGTCCTCCTCATCTCCTTCTTCATCTTCCCCGTCCGCTGTCATGTCCGACATGATCCCATCCTCGGAGTCCACGGTCAGGGGTGGGGTAGTGGTGGCGGCCGCACCCAGGATGGAATGCAGTGCCTCGTAGAAACGGGATGTGTGGGGCTGGGATCCGGAGCGTCCGTTAGCCTCTTTGGTTTTTTGGTAGCCTTGTCTCAGCTCCTTGATTTTCACGCGGCACTGCGTTGCATCCCGGCTGTAGCCTCTCTCTGCCATGGCTTTGGAGATCTTCTCGTAGATCTTAGCATTCCTTCTTTTGGAGCGCAGCTCTGAAAGCACGGACTCATCGCCCCACACTGCGATGAGATCCAAGACTTCCCGATCAGTCCATGCTGGGGCCCTCTTTCTATTAGATTGCACGGCCATCTCTGCTGGAGAGCTCTGCATCGTTGCCACTGCTCCTGAGCTCACCTCGATGTCCAAACAGGAACTGAGATTCAAACTGCCCAGACAGGAAAATGAATTCAAATTTTCCCGGGGGTGTGGCTGGTCAGAGCATCCGAGCTCGGACTGCTGTCCAGAGCGTCAACAGAGTGGTGCACTGTGGGATAGCTCCCGGAGCTATTACCGTCGATTTCCATCCACACCTAGCCTAATTCGATATGGCCATTTCGAATTTAGCGCTACTCCTCTCGTTGGGGAGGATTACAGAAATCGATTTAAAGAGAGCTCTATGTCGAACTAAATGGCTTCCTGGTGTGGACGGGTGCAGGGTTAATTCGATATAACGGCGCTAAATTCGACATAAAAGCCTAGTGTAGACCAGGCCAAAGAGGTTTATTTTGATTGAACAAGAAGTAAGCCCCTGCAAAATCCAGTAGCTGAGCTGAGTGAATAGTCCTTTTTATCTTCTAAACTGTTACAGTTTGTCTTTATTCAGCACTGAACAACTGTTAAGAAGGCTCTCTCTCCCTTTGCTGGTGTAATAGCTGTCATTGCACCTCATTTTGTCACTGGGGTAGCCCTCTATAAGTAACGAATGCCAGTAAAAATCAGCACTGTAGCAAATAGACAATGGAAGTGATGGGACTCCATAATATGTGAGCAGAAATAGTTAACTTGCTTTTCGGAAAATGCACTAAGTCTTTATCATGTAGACCACATTTCTTGATAGCCACCCACACACTCCACATATCACGTTGCCATGATTTCTCATTTTTCTCTACTACCCCTAGTTTCAGCCTCTTCTTGCTGCAATTTTCAGGTAACTGTGGCAACAAGCTTAACAATTTTCAGCCAACCGGGTTCATTCTCAAATCTGGGTCATGTCGTTCTCACTAAATGAAGCTATTGTATGACAAATGCTGGGCCAAACTCAGCTGTCGTACAAGCAGGTGTGGCACCACCGAATGGATGGAGTTGCTTCTACTTGGCACCAAGGGCTGAGTTTGGCCCAGCATTTGTCATACAATAGCTTCATTTAGTGAGAACGACATGACCCAGATTTGAGAATGAACCCGGTTGGCTGAAAATTGTTAAGCTTGTTGCCACAGTTACCTGAAAATTGCAGCAAGAAGAGGCTGAAACTAGGGGTAGTAGAGAAAAATGAGAAATCATGGCAACGTGATATGTGGAGTGTGTGGGTGGCTATCAAGAAATGTGGTCTACATGATAAAGACTTAGTGCATTTTCCGAAAAGCAAGTTAACTATTTCTGCTCACATATTATGGAGTCCCATCACTTCCATTGTCTATTTGCTACAGTGCTGATTTTTACTGGCATTCGTTACTTATAGAGGGCTACCCCAGTGACAAAATGAGGTGCAATGACAGCTATTACACCAGCAAAGGGAGAGAGAGCCTTCTTAACAGTTGTTCAGTGCTGAATAAAGACAAACTGTAACAGTTTAGAAGATAAAAAGGACTATTCACTCAGCTCAGCTACTGGATTTTGCAGGGGCTTACTTCTTGTTCAATCAAAATAAACCTCTTTGGCCTGGTCTACACTAGGCTTTTATGTCGAATTTAGCGCCGTTATATCGAATTAACCCTGCACCCGTCCACACCAGGAAGCCATTTAGTTCGACATAGAGCTCTCTTTAAATCGATTTCTGTAATCCTCCCCAACGAGAGGAGTAGCGCTAAATTCGAAATGGCCATATCGAATTAGGCTAGGTGTGGATGGAAATCGACGGTAATAGCTCCGGGAGCTATCCCACAGTGCACCACTCTGTTGACGCTCTGGACAGCAGTCCGAGCTCGGATGCTCTGACCAGCCACACCCCCGGGAAAATTTGAATTCATTTTCCTGTCTGGGCAGTTTGAATCTCAGTTCCTGTTTGGACATCGAGGTGAGCTCAGGAGCAGTGGCAACGATGCAGAGCTCTCCAGCAGAGATGGCCGTGCAAT
>NW_020714055.1:0-2204 GCF_002925995.2 Terrapene triunguis | reverse complement strand
TCAGGCTCTGGCTGAGCCTCTTGGGTAGGGTTATCTGCTGCTTCCGCCAGTTCAGGCTCGCTGGTGCCCTCTGGCATTGGAGTTGTAGACGGGTTTGCAAGCGCTGGACTCCGTGCCAGCAATGGTTCTGGTGCTGGTTGCGTTGCCAGTTCCGGTTCCGGGACTGGCTTTGGCTGGGTCTCTGGGATTGGATCCACTACGGCTGTTGCAGTCGTTGGCAGGGGATCCGGTTCCACCACCTGTGTTTGGGTCTCCGGTAACACAGACGGGGCCCTGGTGGACGGCTCAGGAACAGGGATGGGGGTGAAAGCTTGCTTAGCCTGGCTGCGGGTGACTATTCCCACCCTCTTGGCTAGCTTCACATGGTTGGCCAAGTCTTCCCCCAGCAGCATGGGGATGGGATAATTGTCATAGACTGCAAAAGTCCACATTCCTGCCCAGCCCTTGTACTGGACATGCAACTGGGCTGTAGGCAAGGTTACAGACTGTGACACGAAGGGTTGAATTGTCACTGTAGCCTCCGGGTTGATGAGTTTGGGGTCCACTAGGGATTGGTGGATAGTTGACACTTGTGCCCCAGTATCCCTCCAAGCGATAACCTTCTTTCCGCCCACTCTCAAGGTTTCCCTTCGCTCCGAGGGTATGAGAGAGGCATCTGGGTCTGGGGATCTTTGGTGTGATTGGGGTGTAATGAACTGTAATCGGTTGGGGTTCTTGGGGCAGTGAGCCTTTATATGCCCCAGTTCATTACATTTAAAACATCGCCCTGCTAAGGTATCACCGGGGCGATGTTGGTTGATGGAGACTGGTGTGGTGGGGTGAGAAGGCGTCTGGGGTTTCCCTTGGGATGTGGGTGGGGCCTTGGGTTTTCCCTGGTGGTAATGTTTTGTTTCGGCTTGCCCCTTCTGATATTCGCTCCAACTGCTACTAGCTTTTTTCTTTTCTGTCACCTCCACCCATTTGGCTCCAATCTCCCCCGCCTCGGTTACAGTTTTGGGCTTCCCATCTAGGATGTACCTTTCTATTTCCTCAGGAACACCCTCTAAAAACTGCTCCATTTGCATTAGGAAGGGCAACTCTTCCGTAGATTTAACATTTGCTCCTGATATCCAGGCATCCCAATTTTTCCCAATGTGGTAGGCATGTCGGGTAAATGACACATCGGGTTTCCACCTTAGGGCTCTGAACCGCCGACGGGCATGCTCAGGTGTTAGCCCCATTCTGATTCTGGCCTTGTTTTTAAAAAGTTCATAACTGTTCATGTGTTCCTTAGGCATTTCAGCCGCCACCTCTGCTAAGGGTCCACTGAGCTGCGGCCTCAGCTCTACCATGTACTGGGTTGGAGGGATGTTGTATCCAAGGCAGGCCCTTTCAAAATTTTCTAAGAAGGCCTCAGTATCATCGCCTGCCTTGTAGGTAGGGAATTTCCTGGGATGGGAAGTGGTACCTGGAGAGGAGTTGTTAGGATGGTCTGATGCACCCTGCCTAGTCCTTGCTGCTTCCAGTTCCATCTCTTTTTCTTTCAGCTCCATCTCTCTTTTATGGGCCTCCTGTTTGGCTTTTTCTTCTCTTTCATGGGCCTCCTGTTTGGCTTTTTCCTCTCTGTCTCTCAGCTCCATCTCTCTCTTGTGGGCCGCCTCTTTGGCTTTCTCTTCTCTGTCTCTCAGCTCTATCTCTTTTTCTTTCAGCTCCATAGCTCTCTTGTGGGCCTCCTCTTTAGCTTTTTCTTCTTTGGTAGTCATTTTCCTGGTTTTCTTGTGCTGGGTCACACCCCTCTGCAGTTGACTGAAACTGGGATGTACTTAGCTCTGGCTGCTGCTGAGTTAACAGAGACTTTCTAACAAGCTACTCCCGAGAATGTAAAAAGAAAAAAAAAACAATTCAACTTGTAAATTATCTTTACCAGTCAGTCAAAGTTTGCTCCCTTTGAACCCTTCTCTTAACAAAGGACCTCGTTAAAAAAAACTTAACACCTCTGCCTTCAGGCAAGGAGAGATAAGATATGCATCTACCTTCAGCTCTGCTTTCCAAGCAGCTAGAAGGAAAAAAAAATCTCTTACTGGCTTTTGGGTTTAAACAATCTCCACCGCTGCACCACCATGTCAAGGCTGATCCCCACTTTGAACCTTAGGGTACAAATGTAGGGGCCTGCATAATAACTTCTAAGCTTATCTACCAGCTTAGCTTTGGTCCGCTGCCACCAT
>NW_020714054.1:0-3589 GCF_002925995.2 Terrapene triunguis | reverse complement strand
TTAATTAAAGAAAAAGGTAAAAATCATCTCTGTAAAATCAGTATGGAGAATAACTTTACAGGGTAATCAAACTTAAAGAGCTCAGAGGACCCCCCTCTGTCTTAGGTTCAAAGTACAGCAAACAAAGATACACACTCTGGTAAAAAGGTACATTTACAAGTTGAGAAAACAAAGTAAATCTAAGACGCCTTGCTGTCTTTTTACTTACTAGTTTGAAATAGGAGAGACTTGTTTAGAAAGATGGGGAGAACCTGGATTGATGTCTGGTCCCTCTCAGTCCCAAGAGCGAACCACCCCTAAAACAAAGAGCACACACAAAAGCCTTTCCCCCCCCAAGATTTGAAAGTATCTTGTCTCCTTATTGGTCCTTCGGGTCAGGCGTCAGCCAGGTTACCCGAGCCTCTTAACCCTTTACAGGTAAAAGGATTTGGAGTCTCTGTACACAGAGAGCTGTTACCCTTCCCTTCATAGTTATGACACGCCCCCCAAATCACAGATAGTGTTGGACGTTCGGTTCCACACTGGCTGTGATTTCTTCCTGGAGTTCTAGGAGAAAACAGAGTTAATAAGACACATGTACCTTTAGACATACTACTGATTATATAAAAACTAACAATATGTTTCATTCCAAGAACAATTGTTAACCAGTTAACTCTGGGAAACTTTCCCGGGAGAGTGCATCAGCCACTTTGTTAGAAGCTCCCGAAATGTGTTGTATTTCAAAATCAAAATCTTGGAGAGCTAAACTCCACCGAAGAAGTTTTTTGTTATTTCCCTTGGCGGTATGAAGCCACTGTAGCGCAGCATGGTCTGTTTGTAGTTGGAAACGCGGTCCCCAAACATATGGGCGTAGCTTTTCCAGCGCGTACACAATGGCGTAGCATTCCTTTTCGCTGATTGACCAGTGGCTTTCCCTCTCTGACAGTTTCTTGCTGAGAAACACGACAGGATGGAATTCTTGATCCGGTCCTTCCTGCATTAAAACTGCTCCCACGCCTCGCTCGGAAGCATCTGTGGTTACTAGGAACGGTTTGTCAAAGTCTGGGGCCCTTAGCACAGGGTCAGACATGAGTGTTGCCTTAAGCTGGTTAAAGGCCTTTTGACACTCATCAGTCCACTGAACTGCATTTGGCTGTTTCTTTCTGGTTAGGTCTGTCAGCGGGGCGGCGATTTGGCTGTAGTGTGGTACAAATCGCCTATAATATCCGGCCAAGCCTAAGAAGGATTGGACCTGTTTCTTTGACTTTGGAACCGGCCACTTTTGGATAGCATCCACTTTGGCCTGTAGGGGATTTATAGTTCCTTGACCCACCTGGTGCCCCAGGTACGTCACTCTGTTTTGGCCTATTTGACACTTTTTAGCCTTAACAGTTAGTCCTGCCTGTCGGATGCGCTCGAAGACTTTTCCCAGGTGCTCCAGGTGTTCTGTCCATGAATCAGAAAAAATGGCCACATCATCGAGGTAGGCAACTGCAGATTCTCCCAATCCCGCTAGGAGACCATCTACAAGTCTTTGGAAGGTGGCGGGTGCATTTCGCAACCCGAAAGGGAGTACATTGAATTCATACACCCCTGCCTGGGTGACGAAGGCGGATCTTTCCTTAGCGGGTTCATCTAGTGGTACTTGCCAGTACCCTTTGGTTAAGTCTAAAGTAGAGATGAATTGGGCATGTCCCAATTTTTCCAATAGCTCATCTGTGCGTGGCATTGGATAGTTGTCAGGACGAGTTACAGCATTTAGCTTACGGTAGTCCACGCAAAAGCGTATTTCCCCATCTGGTTTGGGAACTAGAACCACTGGAGATGCCCATGCACTGTTAGAGGGGCGGATTATACCCATCTGTAGCATGTCCTGGATCTCCCTTTGTATAGCCGCTTGGGCATGAGGTGACTCCCGGTAGGGTGGGGTTCTAATTGGGTGAGCATTACCTGTGTCAATGGAGTGGTATGCCCGTTCGGTCCGTCCTGGAGTGGCTGAGAAAATCGGTGCAAAGCTTGTGCACAGCTCCTTGATCTGCTGTCGCTGCAGACGTCCCAGGGTCGTGGAGAGGTTCACCTCTTCCACGCCACCATTCCTTGTTCCTTCGTAGTAGACCTCTGCAGGCCACTTCGCGTCATCTGTTTCCTGGGCTGTAAACTGGCAAACGTTTAATCCTCTGGAATAAAAGGGCTTAAGAGAATTAACATGGTATACCTTAGGCTTTATGTTGGAGGTGGGGGAGGCTATGAGATAGTTAACAGCTCCTAGGCGCTCCTGGACCGTGAATGGTCCTTCCCACGACGCTTCCATTTTATGGGCCTGGAGCGCCTTTAAGACCATGACTTGGTCTTCTACTTTGAAGGACCGTTCTCTGGAATGTTTATCATACCAGGCCTTTTGCTCTCCCTGAGCATCCTTTAGGTTTTCTTTAGCAAGGGCTAAAGAGTGTCGGAGGGTGTTTTGTAGGTTGCTTACAAAGTCTAGAATGTTAGTTCCTGGAGAAGGCGTAAACCCCTCCCATTGCTGCTTCACCAACTGTAATGGCCCCTTAACCTCGCGGCCATACACAAGTTCAAATGGTGAAAACCCTAAACTGGGATGTGGTACAGCCCTGTAGGCAAAAAGCAACTGCTGCAACACTAGGTCCCAATCATTGGAGTGTTCATTTACGAATTTACGTATCATGGGCCCCAAAGTTCCATTAAACCTCTCCACCAGACCATTGGTTTGATGGTGATGAGGGGTGGCAACC
The DNA here is from genome assembly GCF_002925995.2 of Terrapene triunguis. NCBI lineage: Eukaryota > Metazoa > Chordata > Testudines > Emydidae > Terrapene > Terrapene triunguis. The sequence goes on along the minus strand of NW_020714054.1, from coordinate 857 downwards.
AAGTGATTCACCCCATGAGCTTCCCACAGGTTTTTCATGTTCCCTGCCAGGAAATTAGTTCCCGAATCTGTAAGGATGTCGGAGGGCCAACCTACCCTGGCAAAAATGTCTGCTAATGCCTGGCACACACTTTTAGCCTTGGTGTTGCTTAAGGGTACAGCTTCCGGCCATCGGGTAGCAAAATCCATGAAAGTCAGTACGTACTGCTTTCCTCTGGGTGTCTTCTTTGGGAAAGGACCCAGAATATCCACAGCTACTCGCTGAAATGGGACCTCAATTATGGGTAGTGGCTGGAAAAGGGCTTTAACCTGGTCTTGGGGCTTTCCCACTCGTTGGCACACCTCACAAGACCGGACATAATTAGCAACGTCCTTGCCCATTCCCTCCCAGTGGAAGGACTTCCCCAACCGGTCTTTGGTTCTGTTCACCCCAGAATGGCCACTGGGATGATCATGGGCTAAGCTCAAGAGCTTTACCCGATACTTAGTGGGAACTACCAACTGTCTTTGAGGATGCCAGTCTTCCTGGTGCCCACCAGAAAGAGTCTCCTTGTATAAAAGTCCTTGTTCTACAACAAACCGGGATCGGTTAGAAGAGCTGAGAGGCGGTGGGGTGCTCCGTGCCGCCGCCCAAGCTTTCTGAAGGCTGTCATCTGCTTCCTGCTCGGCCTGGAACTGTTCCCTTGATGCTGGAGACATCAGTTCCTCCTTGGACTGTGGACTGGGGCTTGGTCCCTCTGGAAGCGATGCAGGTGCTGGGGCTGTTTCCATTGACTGTGAACCGCTGTCCTCTGGTGCACTATGTGGTATTTCAGGCTCTGGCTGAGCCTCTTGGGTAGGGTTATCTGCTGCTTCCGC
>NW_020714053.1:0-3133 GCF_002925995.2 Terrapene triunguis | reverse complement strand
CCCTTCCCTTTATAGTTATGACACGCCCCCCAAATCACAGATAGTGTTGGACGTTCGGTTCCACACTGGCTGTGATTTCTTCCTGGAGTTCTAGGAGAAAACAGAGTTAATAAGACACATGTACCTTTAGACATACTACTGATTATATAAAAACTAACAATATGTTTCATTCCAAGAACAATTGTTAACCAGTTAACTCTGGGAAACTTTCCCGGGAGAGTGCATCAGCCACTTTGTTAGAAGCTCCCGAAATGTGTTGTATTTCAAAATCAAAATCTTGGAGAGCTAAACTCCACCGAAGAAGTTTTTTGTTATTTCCCTTGGCGGTATGAAGCCACTGTAGCGCAGCATGGTCTGTTTGTAGTTGGAAACGCGGTCCCCAAACATATGGGCGTAGCTTTTCCAGCGCGTACACAATGGCGTAGCATTCCTTTTCGCTGATTGACCAGTGACTTTCCCTCTCAGACAGTTTTTTGCTGAGAAACACGACAGGATGGAATTCTTGATCCGGTCCTTCCTGCATTAAAACTGCTCCCACGCCTCGCTCGGAAGCATCTGTGGTTACTAGGAACGGTTTGTCAAAGTCTGGGGCCCTTAGCACAGGGTCAGACATGAGTGTTGCCTTAAGCTGGTTAAAGGCCTTTTGACACTCATCAGTCCACTGAACTGCATTTGGCTGTTTCTTTCTGGTTAGGTCTGTCAGCGGGGCGGCGATTTGGCTGTAGTGTGGTACAAATCGCCTATAATATCCGGCCAAGCCTAAGAAGGATTGGACCTGTTTCTTTGACTTTGGAACCGGCCACTTTTGGATAGCATCCACTTTGGCCTGTAGGGGATTTATAGTTCCTTGACCCACCTGGTGCCCCAGGTACGTCACTCTGTTTTGGCCTATTTGACACTTTTTAGCCTTAACAGTTAGTCCTGCCTGTCGGATGCGCTCGAAGACTTTTCCCAGGTGCTCCAGGTGTTCTGTCCATGAATCAGAAAAAATGGCCACATCATCGAGGTAGGCAACTGCAGATTCTCCCAATCCCGCTAAGAGACCATCTACAAGTCTTTGGAAGGTGGCGGGTGCATTTCGCAACCCGAAAGGGAGTACATTGAATTCATACACCCCTGCCTGGGTGACGAAGGCGGACCTTTCCTTAGCGGGTTCATCTAGTGGTACTTGCCAGTACCCTTTGGTTAAGTCTAAAGTAGAGATGAATTGGGCATGTCCCAATTTTTCCAATAGCTCATCTGTGCGTGGCATTGGATAGTTGTCAGGACGAGTTACAGCATTTAGCTTACGGTAGTCCACGCAAAAGCGTATTTCCCCATCTGGTTTGGGAACTAGAACCACTGGAGATGCCCATGCACTGTTAGAGGGGCGGATTATACCCATCTGTAGCATGTCCTGGATCTCCCTTTGTATAGCCGCTTGGGCATGAGGTGACTCCCGGTAGGGTGGGGTTCCAATTGGGTGAGAATTACCTGTGTCAATGGAGTGGTATGCCCGTTCGGTCCGTCCTGGAGTGGCTGAGAAAATTGGTGCAAAGCTTGTGCACAGCTCCTTGATCTGCTGTCGCTGCAGACGTCCCAGGGTCGTGGAGAGGTTCACCTCTTCCACGCCACCATTCCTTGTTCCTTCGTAGTAGACACCTGCAGGCCACTCCGCGTCATCTGTTTCCTGGGCTGTAAACTGGCAAACGTTTAATCCTCTGGAATAAAAGGGCTTAAGAGAATTAACATGGTATACCTTAGGCTTTATGTTGGAGGTGGGGGAGGCTATGAGATAGTTAACAGCTCCTAGGCGCTCCTGGACCGTGAATGGTCCTTCCCACGACGCTTCCATTTTATGGGCCTGGAGCGCCTTTAAGACCATGACTTGGTCTTCTACTTTGAAGGACCGTTCTCTGGAATGTTTATCATACCAGGCCTTTTGCTCTTCCTGAGCATCCTTTAGGTTTTCTTTAGCAAGGGCTAAAGAGTGTCGGAGGGTGTTTTGTAGGTTGCTTACAAAGTCTAGAATGTTAGTTCCTGGAGAAGGCGTAAACCCCTCCCATTGCTGCTTCACCAACTGTAATGGCCCCTTAACCTCGCGGCCATACACAAGTTCAAATGGTGAAAACCCTAAACTGGGATGTGGTACAGCCCTGTAGGCAAAAAGCAACTGCTGCAACACTAGGTCCCAATCATTGGAGTGTTCATTTACGAATTTACGTATCATGGCCCCCAAAGTTCCATTAAACCTCTCCACCAGACCATTGGTTTGATGGTGATGAGGGGTGGCAACCAAGTGATTCACCCCATGAGCTTCCCACAGGTTTTTCATGTTCCCTGCCAGGAAATTAGTTCCCGAATCTGTAGGGATGTCGGAGGGCCAACCTACCCTGGCAAAAATGTCTGCTAATGCCTGGCACACACTTTTAGTCTTGGTGTTGCTTAAGGGTACAGCTTCCGGCCATCGGGTAGCAAAATCCATGAAAGTCAGTACGTACTGCTTTCCTCTGGGTGTCTTCTTTGGGAAAGGACCCAGAATATCCACAGCTACTCGCTGAAATGGGACCTCAATTATGGGTAGTGGCTGGAAAAGGGCTTTAACCTGGTCTTGGGGCTTTCCCACTCGTTGGCACACCTCACAAGACCGGACATAATTAGCAACGTCCTTGCCCATTCCCTCCCAGTGGAAGGACTTCCCCAACCGGTCTTTGGTTCTGTTCACCCCAGAATGGCCACTGGGATGATCATGGGCTAAGCTCAAGAGCTTTACCCGATACTTAGTGGGAACCACCAACTGTCTTTGAGGATGCCAGTCTTCCTGGTGCCCACCAGAAAGAGTCTCCTTGTATAAAAGTCCTTGTTCTACAACAAACCGGGATCGGTTAGAAGAGCTGAGAGGCGGTGGGGTGCTCCGTGCCGCCGCCCAAGCTTTCTGAAGGCTGTCATCTGCTTCCTGCTCGGCCTGGAACTGTTCCCTTGATGCTGGAGACATCAGTTCCTCCTTGGACTGTGGACTGGGGCTTGGTCCCTCTGGAAGCGATGCAGGTGCTGGGGCTGTTTCCACTGACCGTGAACCGCTGTCCGCTGGTGCACTATGTGGTATCTCAGGCTCTGGCTGAGCCTCTTGGGTAGGGTTATCTGCTGCTTCCGC
>NW_020714052.1:0-5344 GCF_002925995.2 Terrapene triunguis | reverse complement strand
TCTCTGTACACAGAGAGCTGTTACCCTTCCCTTTATAGTTATGACACGCCCCCCAAATCACAGATAGTGTTGGACGTTCGGTTCCACACTGGCTGTGATTTCTTCCTGGAGTTCTAGGAGAAAACAGAGTTAATAAGACACATGTACCTTTAGACATACTACTGATTATATAAAAACTAACAATATGTTTTATTCCAAGAACAATTGTTAACCAGTTAACTCTGGGAAACTTTCCCGGGAGAGTGCATCAGCCACTTTGTTAGAAGCTCCCGAAATGTGTTGTATTTCAAAATCAAAATCTTGGAGAGCTAAACTCCACCGAAGAAGTTTTTTGTTATTTCCCTTGGCGGTATGAAGCCACTGTAGCGCAGCATGGTCTGTTTGTAGTTGGAAACGCCGTCCCCAAACATATGGGCGTAGCTTTTCCAGCGCGTACACAATGGCGTAGCATTCTTTTTCGCTGATTGACCAGTGGCTTTCCCTCTCAGACAGTTTTTTGCTGAGAAACACGACAGGATGGAATTCTTGATCCGGTCCTTCCTGCATTAAAACTGCTCCCACGCCTCGCTCGGAAGCATCTGTGGTTACTAGGAACGGTTTGTCAAAGTCTGGGGCCCTTAGCACAGGGTCAGACATGAGTGTTGCCTTAAGCTGGTTAAAGGCCTTTTGACACTTATCAGTCCACTGAACTGCATTTGGCTGTTTCTTTCTGGTTAGGTCTGTCAGCGGGGCGGCGATTTGGCTGTAGTGTGGTACAAATCGCCTATAATATCCGGCCAAGCCTAAGAAGGATTGGACCTGTTTCTTTGACTTTGGAACCGGCCACTTTTGGATAGCATCCACTTTGGCCTGTAGGGGATTTATAGTTCCTTGACCCACCTGGTGCCCCAGGTACGTCACTCTGTTTTGGCCTATTTGACACTTTTTAGCCTTAACAGTTAGTCCTGCCTGTCGGATGCGCTCGAAGACTTTTCCCAGGTGCTCCAGGTGTTCTGTCCATGAATCAGAAAAAATGGCCACATCATCGAGGTAGGCAACTGCAGATTCTCCCAATCCCGCTAAGAGACCATCTACAAGTCTTTGGAAGGTGGCGGGTGCATTTCGCAACCCGAAAGGGAGTACATTGAATTCATACACCCCTGCCTGGGTGACGAAGGCGGATCTTTCCTTAGCGGGTTCATCTAGTGGTACTTGCCAGTACCCTTTGGTTAAGTCTAAAGTAGAGATGAATTGGGCATGTCCCAATTTTTCCAATAGCTCATCTGTGCGTGGCATTGGATAGTTGTCAGGACGAGTTACAGCATTTAGCTTACGGTAGTCCACGCAAAAGCGTATTTCCCCATCTGGTTTGGGAACTAGAACCACTGGAGATGCCCATGCACTGTTAGAGGGGCGGATTATACCCATCTGTAGCATGTCCTGGATCTCCCTTTGTATAGCCGCTTGGGCATGAGGTGACTCCCGGTAGGGTGGGGTTCTAATTGGGTGAGCATTACCTGTGTCAATGGAGTGGTATGCCCGTTCGGTCCGTCCTGGAGTGGCTGAGAAAATCGGTGCAAAGCTTGTGCACAGCTCCTTGATCTGCTGTCGCTGCAGACGTCCCAGGGTCGTGGAGAGGTTCACCTCTTCCACGCCACCATTCCTTGTTCCTTCGTAGTAGACACCTGCAGGCCACTCCGCGTCATCTGTTTCCTGGGCTGTAAACTGGCAAACGTTTAATTCTCTGGAATAAAAGGGCTTAAGAGAATTAACATGGTATACCTTAGGCTTTATGTTGGAGGTGGGGGAGGCTATGAGATAGTTAACAGCTCCTAGGCGCTCCTGGACCGTGAATGGTCCTTCCCACGACGCTTCCATTTTATGGGCCTGGAGCGCCTTTAAGACCATGACTTGGTCTCCTACTTTGAAGGACCGTTCTCTGGAATGTTTATCATACCAGGCCTTTTGCTCTTCCTGAGCATCCTTTAGGTTTTCTTTAGCAAGGGCTAAAGAGTGTCGGAGGGTGTTTTGTAGGTTGCTTACAAAGTCTAGAATGTTAGTTCCTGGAGAAGGCGTAAACCCCTCCCATTGCTGCTTCACCAACTGTAATGGCCCCTTAACCTCGCGGCCATACACAAGTTCAAATGGTGAAAACCCTAAACTGGGATGTGGTACAGCCCTGTAGGCAAAAAGCAACTGCTGCAACACTAGGTCCCAATCATTGGAGTGTTCATTTATGAATTTACGTATCATGGCCCCCAAAGTTCCATTAAACCTCTCCACCAGACCATTGGTTTGATGGTGATGAGGGGTGGCAACCAAGTGATTCACCCCATGAGCTTCCCACAGGTTTTTCATGTTCCCTGCCAGGAAATTAGTTCCCGAATCTGTAAGGATGTCGGAGGGCCACCCTACCCTGGCAAAAATGTCTGCTAATGCCTGACACACACTTTTAGCCTTGGTGTTGCTTAAGGGTACAGCTTCCGGCCATCGGGTAGCAAAATCCATGAAAGTCAGTACGTACTGCTTTCCTCTGGGTGTCTTCTTTGGGAAAGGACCCAGAATATCCACAGCTACTCGCTGAAATGGGACCTCAATTATGGGTAGTGGCTGGAGAGGGGCTTTAACCTGGTCTTGGGGCTTTCCCACTCGTTGGCACACCTCACAAGACCGGACATAATTAGCAACGTCCTTGCCCATTCCCTCCCAGTGGAAGGACTTCCCCAACCGGTCTTTGGTTCTGTTCACCCCAGAATGGCCACTGGGATGATCATGGGCTAAGCTCAAGAGCTTTACCCGATACTTAGTGGGAACTACCAACTGTCTTTGAGGATGCCAGTCTTCCTGGTGCCCACCAGAAAGAGTCTCCTTGTATAAAAGTCCTTTTTCTACAACAAACCGGGATCGGTTAGAAGAGCTGAGAGGCGGTGGGGTGCTCCGCGCCGCCGCCCAAGCTTTCTGGAGGCTGTCATCTGCTTCCTGCTCGGCCTGGAACTGTTCCCTTGATGCTGGAGACATCAGTTCCTCCTTGGACTGTGGACTGGGGCTTGGTCCCTCTGGAAGCGATGCAGGTGCTGGGACTGTTTCCATTGACTGTGAACCGCTGTCCGCTGGTGCACTATGTGGTATCTCAGGCTCTGGCTGAGCCTCTTGGGTAGGGTTATCTGCTGCTTCCGCCAGTTCAGGCTCGCTGGTGCCCTCTGGCATTGGAGTTGTAGACGGGTTTGCAAGCGCTGGACTCAGTGCCGGCAATGGTTCTGGTGCTGGTTGCGTTGCCAGTTCCGGTTCCGGGACTGGCTTTGGCTGGGTCTCTGGGATTGGATCCACTACGGCTGTTGCAGTCGTTGGCAGGGGATCCGGTTCCACCACCTGTGTTTGGGTCTCCGGTAACACCGACGGGGCTCTGGTGGACGGCTCAGGAACAGGGATGGGGGTGAAAGCTTGCTTAGCCTGGCTGCGGGTGACTATTCCCACCCTCTTGGCTAGCTTCACATGGTTGGCCAAGTCTTCCCCCAGCAGCATGGGGATGGGATAATTGTCATAGACTGCAAAAGTCCACATTCCTGCCCAGCCCTTGTACTGGACATGCAACTGGGCTGTAGGCAAGGTTACAGACTGTGACACGAAGGGTTGAATTGTCACTGTAGCCTCCGGGTTGATGAGTTTGGGGTCCACTAGGGATTGGTGGATAGTTGACACTTGTGCCCCAGTGTCCCTCCAAGCGATAACCTTCTTTCCGCCCACTCTCAAGGTTTCCCTTCGCTCCGAGGGTATGAGAGAGGCATCTGGGTCTGGGGATCTTTGGTGTGACTGGGGTGTAATGAACTGTAATCGGTTGGGGTTCTTGGGGCAGTGAGCCTTTATATGCCCCAGTTCATTACATTTAAAACATCGCCCTGCTAAGGTATCACCGGGGCGATGTTGGTTGGTGGAGACTGGTGGGGTGGGGTGAGAAGGCGTCTGGGGTTTCCCTTGGGATGTGGTTGGGGCCTTGGATTGTCCCCGGTGATAAGGTTTGGTTTCGGCTTGCCCCTTCTGATATTCGCTCCAACTGCTACTAGCTTTTTTCTTTTCTGTCACCTCCACCCATTTGGCTCCAATCTCCCCCGCCTCGGTTACAGTTTTGGGCTTCCCATCTAGGATGTATCTTTCTATTTCCTCAGGAACACCCTCTAAAAACTGCTCCATTTGCAATAGGAAGGGCAACTCTTCCGTAGATTTAACATTTGCTCCTGATATCCAGGCATCCCAATTTTTCCCAATGTGGTAGGCATGTCGGGTAAATGACACATCGGGTTTCCACCTTAGGGCTCTGAACCGCCGACGGGCATGCTCGGGTGTTAGCCCCATTCTGAGTCTGGCCTTGTTTTTAAAAAGTTCATAACTGTTCATGTGTTCCTTAGGCATTTCAGCCGCCACCTCTGCTAAGGGTCCACTGAGCTGCGGTCTCAGCTCTACCATGTACTGGGTTAGAGGGATGTTGTATCCAAGGCAGGCCCTTTCAAAATTTTCTAAGAAGGCCTCAGTATCATCGCCTGCCTTGTAGGTGGGGAATTTCCTGGGATGGGAAGTGGTACCTGGAGAGGAGTTGTTAGGATGGTTTGATGCATCCTGCCTAGTCCTTGATGCTTCCAGTTCCATCTCTTTTTCTTTCAGCTCCATCTCTCTTTTATGGGCCTCCTGTTTGGCTTTTTCTTCTCTTTTATGGGCCTCCTGTTTGGCTTTTTCCAGCTCCATTTCTCTCTTGTGGGCCTCCTCTTTGGCTTTTTCTTCTCTTTTATGGGCCTCCTCTTCAGCTTCTTTCTCGAGTTTTTTAATTTCAAGCAGTCTCTGATGTTTTTTCTCATTTTCTTTTGCTTCTAGTCTGGCCAGTTCTAGTTTGTTAGCTGCTTCACTGGTAGTCATTTTCCTGTTTTCTTGTGCTGGGTCACACCCTCTGCAGTTGACTGAAATTGGGATGTACTTAGCTCTGGCTCCTGCTGAGTTAACAGAGACTTTCTAACAAGCTACTCCCGAGGATGTAAAAAGAAAAAAAAACAATTCAACTTGTAAATTGCCTTTACCAGTTCAAAGTTTGCTCCCTTTGAACCCTTCTCTTAACAAAGGACCTCGTTAAAAAAAAACTTAACACCTCTGCCTTCAGGCAAGGAGAGATAAGATATGCATCTACCTTCAGCTCTGCTCTCCAAGCAGCTAGAAGGAGAAAAAAAAATCTCTTACTGGCTTTTGGGTTAAAACGATCTCCACCGCTATGCCACCATGTCAAGGCTGGATCCCCACTTTGAACTTTAGGGTTCAAATGTAGGGGCCTGCATAAAAACTTCTAAGCTTATCTACCAGCTTAGCTTTGGTCCGCTGCCACCAT
>NW_020714051.1:0-5227 GCF_002925995.2 Terrapene triunguis | reverse complement strand
AAAAGGATTTGGAGTCTCTGTACACAGAGAGCTGTTACCCTTCCCTTCATAGTTATGACACGCCCCCCAAATCACAGATAGTGTTGGACGTTCGGTTCCACACTGGCTGTGATTTCTTCCTGGAGTTTTAGGAGAAAACAGAGTTAATAAGACACATGTACCTTTAGACATACTACTGATTATATAAAAACTAACAATATGTTTCATTCCAAGAACAATTGTTAACCAGTTAACTCTGGGAAACTTTCCCGGGAGAGTGCATTAGCCACTTTGTTAGAAGCTCCCGAAATGTGTTGTATTTCAAAATCAAAATCTTGGAGAGCTAAACTCCACCGAAGAAGTTTTTTGTTATTTCCCTTGGCGGTATGAAGCCACTGTAGCGCAGCATGGTCTGTTTGTAGTTGGAAACGCCGTCCCCAAACATATGGGCGTAGCTTTTCCAGCGCGTACACAATGGCGTAGCATTCCTTTTCGCTGATTGACCAGTGGCTTTCCCTCTCAGACAGTTTCTTGCTGAGAAACACGACAGGATGGAATTCTTGATCCGGTCCTTCCTGCATTAAAACTGCTCCCACGCCTCGCTCGGAAGCATCTGTGGTTACTAGGAATGGTTTGTTAAAGTCTGGGGCCCTTAGCACAGGGTCAGACATGAGTGTTGCCTTAAGCTGGTTAAAGGCCTTTTGACACTTATCAGTCCACTGAACTGCATTTGGCTGTTTCTTTCTGGTTAGGTCTGTCAGCGGGGCGGCGATTTGGCTGTAGTGTGGTACAAATCGCCTATAATATCCGGCCAAGCCTAAGAAGGATTGGACCTGTTTCTTTGACTTTGGAACCGGCCACTTTTGGATAGCATCCACTTTGGCCTGTAGGGGATTTATAGTTCCTTGACCCACCTGGTGCCCCAGGTACGTCACTCTGTTTTGGCCTATTTGACACTTTTTAGCCTTAACAGTTAGTCCTGCCTGTCGGATGCGCTCGAAGACTTTTCCCAGGTGCTCCAGGTGTTCTGTCCATGAATCAGAAAAAATGGCCACATCATCGAGGTAGGCAACTGCAGATTCTCCCAATCCCGCTAGGAGACCATCTACAAGTCTTTGGAAGGTGGCGGGTGCATTTCGCAACCCGAAAGGGAGTACATTGAATTCGTACACCCCTGCCTGGGTGACGAAGGCTGACCTTTCCTTAGCGGGTTCATCTAGTGGTACTTGCCAGTACCCTTTGGTTAAGTCTAAAGTAGAGATGAATTGGGCATGTCCCAATTTTTCCAATAGCTCATCTGTGCGTGGCATTGGATAGTTGTCAGGACGAGTTACAGCATTTAGCTTACGGTAGTCCACGCAAAAGCGTATTTCCCCATCTGGTTTGGGAACTAGAACCACTGGAGATGCCCATGCACTGTTAGAGGGGCGGATTATACCCATCTGTAGCATGTCCTGGATCTCCCTTTGTATAGCAGCTTGGGCATGAGGTGACTCCCGGTAGGATGGGGTTCTAATTGGGTGAGCATTACCTGTGTCAATGGAGTGGTATGCCCGTTCGGTCCGTCCTGGAGTGGCTGAGAAAATCGGTGCAAAGCTTGTGCACAGCTCCTTGATCTGCTGTCGCTGCAGACGTCCCAGGGTCGTGGAGAGGTTCACCTCTTCCACGCCACCATTCCTTTTTCCTTCGTAGTAGACACCTGCCGGCCACTCCGCGTCATCTGTTTCCTGGGCTGTAAACTGGCAAACGTTTAATTCTCTGGAATAAAAGGGCTTAAGAGAATTAACATGGTATACCTTAGGCTTTATGTTGGAGGTGGGGGAGGCTATGAGATAGTTAACAGCTCCTAGGCGCTCCTGGACCGTGAATGGTCCTTCCCACGACGCTTCCATTTTATGGGCCTGGAGCGCCTTTAAGACCATGACTTGGTCTCCTACTTTGAAGGACCGTTCTCTGGAATGTTTATCATACCAGGCCTTTTGCTCTTCCTGAGCATCCTTTAGGTTTTCTTTAGCAAGGGCTAAAGAGTGTCGGAGGGTGTTTTGTAGGTTGCTTACAAAGTCTAGAATGTTAGTTCCTGGAGAAGGCGTAAACCCCTCCCATTGCTGCTTCACCAACTGTAATGGCCCCTTAACCTCGCGGCCATACACAAGTTCAAATGGTGAAAACCCTAAACTGGGATGTGGTACAGCCCTGTAGGCAAAAAGCAACTGCTGCAACACTAGGTCCCAATCATTGGAGTGTTCATTTACGAATTTACGTATCATGGCCCCCAAAGTTCCATTAAACCTCTTCACCAGACCATTGGTTTGATGGTGATGAGGGGTGGCAACCAAGTGATTCACCCCATGAGCTTCCCACAGGGTTTTCATGTTCCCTGCCAGGAAATTAGTTCCCGAATCTGTAAGGATGTCGGAGGGCCACCCTACCCTGGCAAAAATGTCTGCTAATGCCTGGCACACACTTTTAGCCTTGGTGTTGCTTAAGGGTACAGCTTCCGGCCATCGGGTAGCAAAATCCATGAAAGTCAGTACATACTGCTTTCCTCTGGGTGTCTTCCTTGGGAAAGGACCCAGAATATCCACAGCTACTCGCTGAAATGGGACCTCAATTATGGGTAGTGGCTGGAGAGGGGCTTTAACCTGGTCTTGAGGCTTTCCCACTCGTTGGCACACCTCACAAGACCGGACATAATTAGCAACGTCCTTGCCCATTCCCTCCCAGTGGAAGGACTTCCCCAACCGGTCTTTGGTTCTGTTCACCCCAGAATGGCCACTGGGATGATCATGGGCTAAGCTCAAGAGCTTTACCCGATACTTAGTGGGAACTACCAACTGTCTTTGAGGATGCCAGTCTTCCTGGTGCCCACCAGAAAGAGTCTCCTTGTATAAAAGTCCTTTTTCTACAACAAACCGGGATCGGTTAGAAGAGTTGAGAGGCGGTGGGGTGCTCCGCACCGCCGCCCAAGCTTTCTGAAGGCTGTCATCTGCTTCCTGCTCGGCCTGGAACTGTTCCCTTGATGCTGGAGACATCAGTTCCTCCTTGGACTGTGGACTGGGGCTTGGTCCCTCTGGAAGCGATGCAGGTGCTGGGACTGTTTCCATTGACTGTGAACCGCTGTCCGCTGGTGCACTATGTGGTATTTCAGGCTCTGGCTGAGCCTCTTGGGTAGGGTTATCTGCTACTTCCGCCAGTTCAGGCTCGCTGGTGCCCTCTGGCATTGGAGTTGTAGATGGGTTTGCAAGCGCTGGACTCAGTGCTGGCAATGGTTCTGGTGCTGGTTGCGTTGTCAGTTCCGGTTTCGGGACTGGCTTTGGCTGGGTCTCTGGGATTGGATCCACTACGGCTGTTGCAGTCGTTGGCAGGGGATCCGGTTCCACCACCTGTGTTTGGGTCTCCGGTAACACAGACGGGGCCCTGGTGGACGGCTCAGGAACAGGGATGGGGGTGAAAGCTTGCTTAGCCTGGCTGCGGGTGACTATTCCCACCCTCTTGGCTAGCTTCACATGGTTGGCCAAGTCTTCCCCCAGCAGCATGGGGATGGGATAATTGTCATATACTGCAAAAGTCCACATTTCTGCCCAGCCCTTGTACTGGACATGCAACTGGGCTGTAGGCAAGGTTACAGACTGTGACACGAAGGGTTGAATTGTCACTGTAGCCTCTGGGTTGATGAGTTTGGGGTCCACTAGGGATTGGTGGATAGTTGACACTTGTGCCCCAGTATCCCTCCAAGCGATAACCTTCTTACCGCCCACTCTCAAGGTTTCCCTTCGCTCCGAGGGTATGAGAGAGGCATCTGGGTCTGGGGATCTTTGGTGTGATTGGGGTGTAATGAACTGTAATCGGTTAGGGTTCTTGGGGCAGTGAGCCTTTATATGCCCCAGTTCATTACATTTAAAACATCGCCCTGCTAAGGTATCACCGGGGCGATGTTGGTTGGTGGAGACTGGTGGGGTGGGGTGAGAAGGCGTCTGGGGTTTCCCTTGGGATGTGGGTGGGGCCTTGGGTTGTCCCCGGTGGTAAGGTTTTGTTTCGGCTTGCCCCTTCTGATATTCGCTCCAACTGCTACTAGCTTTTTTCTTTTCTGTCACCTCCACCCATTTGGCTCCAATCTCCCCCGCCTCGGTTACAGTTTTGGGCTTCCCATCTAGGATGTACCTTTCTATTTCCTCAGGAACACCCTCTAAAAACTGCTTCATTTGCAATAGGAAGGGCAACTCTTCCGTAGATTTAACATTTGCTCCTGATATCCAGGCATCCCAATTTTTTTGAATGTGGTAGGCATGCCGGGTAAATGACACATCTGGTTTCCACCTTAGGGCTCTGAACCGCCGACGGGCATGCTCAGGTGTTAGCCCCATTCTGATTCTGGCCTTGTTTTTAAAAAGTTCATAACTGTTCATGTGTTCCTTAGGCATTTCAGCCGCCACCTCTGCTAAGGGTCCACTGAGCTGCGGTCTCAGCTCTACCATGTACTGGGGTGGAGGGATGCTGTATCCAAGGCAGGCCCTTTCAAAATTTTCTAAGAAGGCCTCAGTATCATCGCCTGCCTTGTAGGTGGGGAATTTCCTGGGATGGGAAGTGGTACCTGGAGAGGAGTTGTTAGGATGGTCTGCTGCATTCTGCCTAGTCCTTGCTGCTTCCAGTTCCATCTCTTTCTTGTGGGCCTCCTGTTTGGCTTTTTCTTCTCTTTCATGGGCCTCCTGTTTGGCTTTTTCTTCTCTTTCATGCTGCTCTGCCTCGAGTTTTTTAATTTTAAGCAGTCTCTGATGTTTTCTCTCGTTTTCTTCTGCTTCTAGTCTGGCCAGTTCTATTTTGTTAGTTAGTTCTTTGGCAGTCATTTTCATGTTTTCTTGTGCTGGGTCACACCCTCTGCAGTTGACTGAGACTGGGATGTGTACTTAGCTCTGGCTGCTGCTGAGTTAACAGAGACTTTCTAACAAGCTACTCCCGAGGATGTAAAAAGAAAAAAAAAACACTTCAGCCTGTAAATTACCTTTACCAGTTAGTCAAAGTTTGCTCCCTTTGAACCCTTCTCTTAACAAAGGACCTCGTTAAAAAAAAACTTAACACCTCTGCCTTCAGGCAAGGAGAGATAAGATATGCGTCTACCTTCAGCTCTGCTCTCCAAGCAGCTAGAAGGAAAAAAAAAATCTCTTACTGGCTTTTGGGTTAAAACGATCCCACCGCTGCCACCATGTCAAGGCTGGATCCCCACTTTGAACTTTAGGGTTCAAATGTAGGG
>NW_020714050.1:0-4640 GCF_002925995.2 Terrapene triunguis | reverse complement strand
ATAGTTATGACACGCCCCCCAAATCACAGATAGTGTTGGACGTTCGGTTCCACACTGGCTGTGATTTCTTCCTGGAGTTCTAGGAGAAAACAGAGTTAATAAGACATACTACTGATTATATAAAAACTAACAATGTTTCATTCCAAGAACAATTGTTAACCAGTTAACTCTGGGAAACTTTCCCGGGAGAGTGCATCAGCCACTTTGTTAGAAGCTCCCGAAATGTGTTGTATTTCAAAATCAAAATCTTGGAGAGCTAAACTCCACCGAAGAAGTTTTTTGTTATTTCCCTTGGCGGTATGAAGCCACTGTAGCGCAGCATGGTCTGTTTGTAGTTGGAAACGCCGTCCCCAAACATATGGGCGTAGCTTTTCCAGCGCGTACACAATGGCGTAGCATTCCTTTTCGCTGATTGACCAGTGGCTTTCCCTCTCAGACAGTTTCTTGCTGAGAAACACGACAGGATGGAATTCTTGATCCGGTCCTTCCTGCATTAAAACTGCTCCCACGCCTCTCTCGGAAGCATCTGTGGTTACTAGGAACGGTTTGTCAAAGTCTGGGGCCCTTAGCACAGGGTCAGACATGAGTGTTGCCTTAAGCTGGTTAAAGGCCTTTTGACACTCATCAGTCCACTGAACTGCATTTGGCTGTTTCTTTCTGGTTAGGTCTGTCAGCGGGGCGGCGATTTGGCTGTAGTGTGGTACAAATCGCCTATAATATCCGGCCAAGCCTAAGAAGGATTGGACCTGTTTCTTTGACTTTGGAACCGGCCACTTTTGGATAGCATCCACTTTGGCCTGTAGGGGATTTATAGTTCCTTGACCCACCTGGTGCCCCAGGTACGTCACTCTGTTTTGGCCTATTTGACACTTTTTAGCCTTAACAGTTAGTCCTGCCTGTCGGATGCGCTCGAAGACTTTTCCCAGGTGCTCCAGGTGTTCTGTCCATGAATCAGAAAAAATGGCCACATCATCGAGGTAGGCAACTGCAGATTCTCCCAATCCCGCTAGGAGACCATCTACAAGTCTTTGGAAGGTGGCGGGTGCATTTCGCAACCCGAAAGGGAGTACATTGAATTCATACACCCCTGCCTGGGTGACGAAGGCGGACCTTTCCTTAGCGGGTTCATCTAGTGGTACTTGCCAGTACCCTTTGGTTAAGTCTAAAGTAGAGATGAATTGGGCATGTCCCAATTTTTCCAATAGCTCATCTGTGCGTGGCATTGGATAGTTGTCAGGACGAGTTACAGCATTTAGCTTACGGTAGTCCACGCAAAAGCGTATTTCCCCATCTGGTTTGGGAACTAGAACCACTGGAGATGCCCATGCACTGTTAGAGGGGCGGATTATACCCATCTGTAGCATGTCCTGGATCTCCCTTTGTATAGCCGCTTGGGCATGAGGTGACTCCCGGTAGGGTGGGGTTCTAATTGGGTGAGCATTACCTGTGTCAATGGAGTGGTATGCCCGTTCGGTCCGTCCTGGAGTGGCTGAGAAAATCGGTGCAAAGCTTGTGCACAGCTCCTTGATCTGCTGTCGCTGCAGACGTCCCAGGGTCGTGGAGAGGTTCACCTCTTCCACGCCACCATTCCTTTTTCCTTCGTAGTAGACACCTGCAGGCCACTCCGCGTCATCTGTTTCCTGGGCTGTAAACTGGCAAACGTTTAATTCTCTGGAATAAAAGGGCTTAAGAGAATTAACATGGTATACCTTAGGCTTTATGTTGGAGGTGGGGGAGGCTATGAGATAGTTAACAGCTCCTAGGCGCTCCTGGACCGTGAATGGTCCTTCCCACGACGCTTCCATTTTATGGGCCTGGAGCGCCTTTAAGACCATGACTTGGTCTCCTACTTTGAAGGACCGTTCTCTGGAATGTTTATCATACCAGGCCTTTTGCTCTTCCTGAGCATCCTTTAGGTTTTCTTTAGCAAGGGCTAAAGAGTGTCGGAGGGTGTTTTGTAGGTTGCTTACAAAGTCTAGAATGTTAGTTCCTGGAGAAGGCGTAAACCCCTCCCATTGCTGCTTCACCAACTGTAATGGCCCCTTAACCTCGCGGCCATACACAAGTTCAAATGGTGAAAACCCTAAACTGGGATGTGGTACAGCCCTGTAGGCAAAAAGCAACTGCTGCAACACTAGGTCCCAATCATTGGAGTGTTCATTTATGAATTTACGTATCATGGCCCCCAAAGTTCCATTAAACCTTTCCACCAGACCATTGGTTTGATGGTGATGAGGGGTGGCAACCAAGTGATTCACCCCATGAGCTTCCCACAGGTTTTTCATGTTCCCTGCCAGGAAATTAGTTCCCGAATCTGTAAGGATGTCGGAGGGCCAACCTACCCTGGCAAAAATGTCTGCTAATGCCTGGCACACACTTTTAGTCTTGGTGTTGCTTAAGGGTACAGCTTCCGGCCATCGGGTAGCAAAATCCATGAAAGTCAGTACGTACTGCTTTCCTCTGGGTGTCTTCTTTGGGAAAGGACCCAGAATATCCACAGCTACTCGCTGAAATGGGACCTCAATTATGGGTAGTGGCTGGAGAGGGGCTTTAACCTGGTCTTGGGGCTTTCCCACTCGTTGGCACACCTCACAAGACCGGACATAATTAGCAACGTCCTTGCCCATTCCCTCCCAGTGGAAGGACTTCCCCAACTGGTCTTTGGTTCTGTTCACCCCAGAATGGCCACTGGGATGATCATGGGCTAAGCTCAAGAGCTTTACCCGATACTTAGTGGGAACTACCAACTGTCTTTGAGGATGCCAGTCTTCCTGGTGCCCACCAGAAAGAGTCTCCTTGTATAAAAGTCCTTGTTCTACAACAAACCGGGATCGGTTAGAAGAGCTGAGAGGCGGTGGGGTGCTCCGTGCCGCCGCCCAAGCTTTCTGAAGGCTGTCATCTGCTTCCTGCTCGGCCTGGAACTGTTCCCTTGATGCTGGAGACATCAGTTCCTCCTTGGACTGTGGACTGGGGCTTGGTCCCTCTGGAAGCGATGCAGGTGCTGGAGCTGTTTCCACTGACCGTGAACCGCTGTCCGCTGGTGCACTATGTGGTATCTCAGGCTCTGGCTGAGCCTCTTGGGTAGGGTTATCTGCTGCTTCCGCCAGTTCAGGCTCGCTGGTGCCCTCTGGCATTGGAGTTGTAGACGGGTTTGCAAGCGCTGGACTCAGTGCCGGCAATGGTTCTGGTGCTGGTTGCGTTGCCAGTTCCGGTTCCGGGACTGGCTTTGGCTGGGTCTCTGGGATTGGATCCACTACGGCTGTTGCAGTCGTTGGCAGGGGATCCGGTTCCACCACCTGTGTTTGGGTCTCCGGTAACACAGACGGGGCCCTGGTGGACGGCTCAGGAACAGGGATGGGGGTGAAAGCTTGCTTAGCCTGGCTGCGGGTGACTATTCCCACCCTCTTGGCTAGCTTCACATGGTTGGCCAAGTCTTCCCCCAGCAGCATGGGGATGGGATAATTGTCATAGACTGCAAAAGTCCACATTCCTGCCCAGCCCTTGTACTGGACATGCAACTGGGCTGTAGGCAAGGTTACAGACTGTGACACGAAGGGTTGAATTGTCACTGTAGCCTCCGGGTTGATGAGTTTGGGGTCCACTAGGGATTGGTGGATAGTTGACACTTGTGCCCCAGTGTCCCTCCAAGCGATAACCTTCTTTCCGCCCACTCTCAAGGTTTCCCTTCGCTCCGAGGGTATGAGAGAGGCATCTGGGTCTGGGGATCTTTGGTGTGATTGGGGTGTAATGAACTGTAATCGGTTGGGGTTCTTGGGGCAGTGAGCCTTTATATGCCCCAGTTCATTACATTTAAAACATCGCCCTGCTAAGGTATCACCGGGGCGATGTTGGTTGATGGAGACTGGTGTGGTGGGGTGAGAAGGCGTCTGGGGTTTCCCTTGGGATGTGGGTGGGGCCTTGGGTTGTCCCCGGTGATAAGGTTTTGTTTCGGCTTGCCCCTTCTGATATTCGCTCCAACTGCTACTAGCTTTTTTCTTTTCTGTCACCTCCACCCATTTGGCTCCAATCTCCCCCGCCTCGGTTACAGTTTTGGGCTTCCCATCTAGGATGTACCTTTCTATTTCCTCAGGAACACCCTCTAAAAACTGCTCCATTTGCAATAGGAAGGGCAACTCTTCCGTAGATTTAACATTTGCTCCTGATATCCAGGCATCCCAATTTTTCCCAATGTGGTAGGCATGTCGGGTAAATGACACATCGGGTTTCCACCTTAGGGCTCTGAACCGCCGACGGGCATGCTCAGGTGTTAGCCCCATTCTGATTCTGGCCTTGTTTTTAAAAAGTTCATAACTGTTCATGTGTTCCTTAGGCATTTCAGCCGCCACCTCTGCTAAGGGTCCACTGAGCTGCGGCCTCAGCTCTACCATGTACTGGGGTGGAGGGATGTTGTATCCAAGGCAGGCCCTTTCAAAATTTTCTAAGAAGGCCTCAGTATCATCGCCTGCCTTGTAGGTAGGGAATTTCCTGGGATGGTAAGTGGTACCTGGAGAGGAGTTGTTAGGATGGTCTGATGCACCCTGCCTAGTCCTTGCTGCTTCCAGTTCCATCTCTTTTTCTTTCAGCTCCATCTCCCTCTTGTGGGCCGCCTCTTTGGCTTTCTCTTCTCTGTCTCTCAGCTC
>NW_020714049.1:0-1773 GCF_002925995.2 Terrapene triunguis | reverse complement strand
TACAGATTGCTTATGTGATTCCATTTTTCATGTGTCCATTGTTGTAATTCTTGGCTTCACATCACTAATTACTGTGGAGAAAGGGAGTAGAGGTGCAAATGGGTGGAGAACTATGTATATTGAATAAAACAATCTGATTATAGACAAGCCAATATACTCTGGTTTAGGAAACTGACTTGAATGCTGCTTGCTTGAGATGGTAGATAGCCTCCCTTAACGGTTATGTTGTTGCAGCATGACATGTTATTTTGTCTCTTAAGCTTTGGTCCATTTCAGGGATTGTCAGGACCTCATTCAATTGGTTAGCAGAAGGCAGTATTCCTACCAGCTGCTTCTCTCAATGAGGCTCTCAAATTATATAACTTGGACAAGCCAAAGTCAGAACTTGTCCCTTAGTGGATTTTCCTTGGACACAGATCAGATTGTACCTAAGAGACCATGAGTTAGCTGTTTCTGAAGGCAAACGATAATAAAAAGGGAAGTGATTCATGATTATTTTCCACAAGATTTTGAGTTGATACCGGTCAAGTTGTTTTGCTCAGGTGGTTCTATCCCATGATTGCTGCTGGCCTCTGTATAAGATGCCTTCAGCTCAGATATGGTGGGGAAATATTCTTCACAGTTAGCACCATGTTGCTGAAACTTTCCACCTTCATATACCAGAAACTCTCGACATGTAAATCCTGTATTCATAGCATTGTAGAAATTAAAGCTGTAAAACCCCACTCAGTTATCTTGTTCATCCCACCGTCAGTGCAGGATTGTTCCCTAAGGTATATTCTTAATTGTTTTGTTCATTCTGGTTTTAAATAGCTTGGGAAATGGGGCTCACATAAACTCTCTTGGGAAGGTTTTCCACAATCTAATAGTACTCACTGTTCCAAATATGTGCTTAATCATCAAGTCTGTATTTTCTCATGATTTGCCTTGTTATTGCCACTTTGAACACTCCAAGGAGTTCCTGTGTCAGAACTGACTCTTCACGCCTTTCAAACTTTGCAGGCAGTTATATCTCCCTTGTCAGGTGCCGAGTGCCCACTGAGCCTGTCTCTCCATTCTGCCTGCACCCCATCTCTCTTCTTTAGTCTAGTAGCAGCCCACCCCTCATTATATTCTCCCTTCTCTTCCTTTCAACCTTATCCTTTCCTCCAGTTTTAAACTACCCTCCCCCAAATTAAGGAGGACATGGCTCTCCTCTGCACTCATTAGAATGATAGCAGCAGAAGAGGAAGGTGTGACGGGTTCCCCCCAGGGTGCCACCTGGAACTGGAGTACCACTGAGCCCCCCGGCCCACCAGCCTGGGCTCCCTCTTACACTGTACTGCTGTGACCAACTGCAAAGCCCTCCAGGCTTCAGCCTGCACTTTCACCAGCATACATACAGTTAGGGACACATCCGGCTGCAGTTACATGCAGGCACTTTGATCAGCCCCTGCATGAGAAGGCGACAGCTAGGGCAACGACCAGCTTCTCAGGCATGCATTCTCTCTGGAGTATAAATCCAAAATTATACCATCTTGTTCTGCGCAGGGAACTGTACAGTGTAAGCCAGGGGTGGGCAAACTTTTCGGCCCAACGGCCACATCTGGATATAGAAATTGTATGGCGGGTCGTGAATGTTCATGAAATTCCCAGCCAATGGGAGCTGCAGGGGCGGCGCTTGGGGCGGGGGCAGCAGACGGAGCGGAGCCCCCTGGCTGCCTCTATGCATAGGAGCCGGAGAAACGACATGCCGCTGCTTCCAGGAGCTGCTAGGAGCGGCCCCCAACCCTG
>NW_020714048.1:0-1542 GCF_002925995.2 Terrapene triunguis | reverse complement strand
CTCCGGGAACTGTGGGATAGGTACCATAGTGCAATGCGCCGGAAGTCGACGCTAGCCTCGGTACTGTGGACGCGGTCCGCCGACTTCATGCACTTAGAGCATTTTAGGTGGGGACACACACAATCGGCTGCATACAACCGGTTTCTATAAAACCGGCTTCTATAAATCCGACCTAATTTTGTAGTGTAGACATAGCCTAAGAGACCATGAGTTAGCTGTTTCTGAAGGCAAACGATAATAAAAAGGGAAGTGATTCATGATTATTTTCCACAAGATTTTGAGTTGATACCGGTCAAGTTGTTTTGCTCAGGTGGTTCTATCCCATGATTGCTGCTGGCCTCTGTATAAGATGCCTTCAGCTCAGATATGGTGGGGAAATATTCTTCACAGTTAGCACCATGTTGCTGAAACTTTCCACCTTCATATACCAGAAACTCTCAACATGTAAATCCTGTATTCATAGCATTGTAGAAATTAAAGCTGTAAAACCCCACTCAGTTATCTTGTTCATTGCACCGTCAGTGCAGGATTGTTCCCTAAGGTATATTCTTAATTGTTTTGTTCATTCTGGTTTTAAATAGCTTGGGAAATGGGGCTCACATAAACTCTCTTGGGAAGGTTTTCCACAATCTAATAGTACTCACTGTTCCAAATATGTGCTTAATCATCAAGTCTGTATTTTCTCATGATTTGCCTTGTTATTGCCACTTTGAACACGCCAAGGAGTTCCTGTCTCAGAACTGACTCTTCACGCCTTTCAAACTTTGCAGGCAGTTATATCTCCCTTGTCAGGTGCCGAGTGCCCACTGAGCCTGTCTCTCCATTCTGCCTGCACCCCATCTCTCTTCTTTAGTCTAGTAGCAGCCCACCCCTCATTATATTCTCCCTTCTCTTCCTTTCAACCTTATCCTTTCCTCCAGTTTTAAACTACCCTCCCCCAAATTAAGGAGGACATGGCTCTCCACTGCACTCATTAGAATGATAGCAGCAGAAGAGGAAGGTGTGACGGGTTCCCCCCGGGGTGCCACCTGGAACTGGAGTACCACTGAGCCCCCCTGGCCCACCATCCTGGGCTCCCTCTTACACTGTACTGCTGTGACCAACTGCAAAGCCCTCCAGGCTTCAGCCTGCACTTTCACCAGCATACATACAGTTAGGGACACATCCGGCTGCAGTTACATGCAGGCACTTTGATCAGCCCCTGCATGAGAAGGCGACAGCTAGGGCAACGACCAGCTTCTCAGGCATGCATTCTCTCTGGAGTATAAATCCAAAATTATACCATCTTGTTCTGCGCAGGGAACTGTACAGTGTAAGCCAGGGGTGGGCAAACTTTTCGGCCCAACGGCCACATCTGGATATAGAAATTGTATGGTGGGTCGTGAATGTTCATGAAATTCCCAGCCAATGGGAGCTGCGGGGGCGGCGCTTGGGGCGGGGGCAGCAGATGGAGCGGAGCCTCCTGGCTGCCTCTATGCATAGGAGCCGGAGGGGAGACATGCCGCTGCTTCCAGGAGCTGCTAGGAGCGGCCCCCAACCCTG
>NW_020714047.1:0-1093 GCF_002925995.2 Terrapene triunguis | reverse complement strand
TGGAGCGCACAGCAAGCAGCAATAACAATGGGGAGATTCTTTTCGCTGAGGTCTGAGCGAGTCAGTAAGCTGTGCCAGCGCGCTTTTAAACGGCCAAATGCACATTCCACCACCATTCGGCACTTGCTCAGCCTGTAGTTGAACAGGTCCTGACTACTGTCCAGGCTGCCTGTGTACGGCTTCATGAGCCATGGCATTAAGGGGTAGGCTGGGTCCCCAAGGATCACGATAGGCATTTCAACATCCCCAATGGTTATTTTCTGGTCCGGGAAGAAAGTCCCTTCCTCCAGCTTTCGAAACAGAAGAGACTGCCTGAAGACGCGAGCATCATGTACCCTTCCCGGCCAGCCCACGTTGATGTCGGTGAAACGTCCCTTGTGATCCACCAGGGCTTGCAGCAGCATTGAAAAGTACCCCTTGCGGTTTATGTAGTCGGTGGCTTGGTGCGCCGGTGCCAAGATAGGGATATGGGTTCCGTCTATCGCCCCACCACAGTTTGGGAATCCCATTGCAGCAAAGCCATCCACTATGGTCTGCACGTTTCCCAGAGTCACTACCCTTGATATCACCAGGTCTCTCATTGCCCTGGCAACTTGGATCACAGCAGCCCCCACAGTAGATTTGCCCACTCCAAATTGATTCCCGACTGACCGGTAGCTGTCTGGCGTTGCAAGCTTCCACAGGGCTATCGCCACTCGCTTCTCAACTGTGAGGGCTGCTCTCATCCTGGTATTCTGGCGCTTCAGGGCAGGGGAAAGCAAGTCACAAAGTTCCATGAAAGTGCCCTTACGCATGCGAAAGTTTCGCAGCCACTGGGCATCGTCCCAGACCTGCAACACGATGCGGTCCCACCACTCTGTGCTTGTTTCCCGGGCCCAGAATCGGCGGTCCACGGCATGAACCTGCCCCAGTAACACCAGGATTTCCACATTGCTGGGGCCTGTGCCTTGTGAGAGGTCCATGTCAATTTCCTCATCACTATCGTCGCCGCGCTGCAATCGCCTCCTCCTCAGCTGGTCCTGGTTTGGCTTTGGCATGTCCAGGAGGCTCTGCATGTTTTCCAGGACAATGCGCGTGGTGTTCATAGTGCTCA
>NW_020714046.1:0-1538 GCF_002925995.2 Terrapene triunguis | reverse complement strand
TGAACAGGTCCTGACTACTGTCCAGGCTGCCTGTGTACGGCTTCATGAGCCATGGCATTAAGGGGTAGGCTGGGTCCCCAAGGATAACGATAGGCATTTCAACATCCCCAATGGTTATTTTCTGGTCCGGGAAGAAAGTCCCTTCCTCCAGCTTTCGAAACAGAAGAGACTGCCTGAAGACGCGAGCATCATGTACCCTTCCCGGCCAGCCCACGTTGATGTCGGTGAAACGTCCCTTGTGATCCACCAGGGCTTGCAGCAGCATTGAAAAGTACCCCTTGCGGTTTATGTAGTCGGTGGCTTGGTGCGCCGGTGCCAAGATAGGGATATGGGTTCCGTCTATCGCCCCACCACAGTTTGGGAATCCCATTGCAGCAAAGCCATCCACTATGGTCTGCACGTTTCCCAGAGTCACTACCCTTGATATCACCAGGTCTCTCATTGCCCTGGCAACTTGGATCACAGCAGCCCCCACAGTAGATTTGCCCACTCCAAATTGATTCCCGACTGACCGGTAGCTGTCTGGCGTTGCAAGCTTCCACAGGGCTATCGCCACTCGCTTCTCCACTGTGAGGGCTGCTCTCATCCTGGTATTCTGGCGCTTCAGGGCAGGGGAAAGCAAGTCACAAAGTTCCATGAAAGTGCCCTTACACATGCGAAAGTTTCGCAGCCACTGGGCATCGTCCCAGACCTGCAACACGATGCGGTCCCACCACTCTGTGCTTGTTTCCCGGGCCCAGAATCGGCGGTCCACGGCATGAACCTGCCCCAGTAACACCAGGATTTCCACATTGCTGGGGCCTGTGCCTTGTGAGAGGTCCATGTCAATTTCCTCATCACTATCGTCGCCGCGCTGCAATCGCCTCCTCCTCAGCTGGTCCTGGTTTGGCTTTGGCATGTCCAGGAGGCTCTGCATGTTTTCCAGGACAATGCGCGTGGTGTTCATAGTGCTCAGAATTGCCGCGGTGATCTGAGCGGGCTCCATGATCCCAGTGCTGGCTATGGCGTCTGGTCTGAAAAAAGGCGCGAAAGTAGTATCTGACGGACCAGGGGAAGAAGGGAGGGAGGGAGGGAGAGAGGGAGGGGTGAGTGACGACATGGCGTACAGGTACAGGGAATTAAAATCAAGAAAGGTGGCTTTGCATCAGGGAGAAACACAAACAACTGTCACACAGAATGCCCCCCCCCCCCAAAGATTGAACTCAAAAGCCTGGGTTTAGCAGGAGGGAGGGGGGAAGCAAATGAATGCAGAATAAATCTATTTTTTACATCTTAAGACGACGGTGCAGCATGACTGATAGCCCTTGGCATTTTCTGGGTGCTTGGCAGCAAATACTGGGCGCTTGGCAGTAAGCCTTCAGGTCTACTGCACAATATGATGCCCACTGCAGTATGACAACGACGGATACCAGTCATAATATACTATCTTCTGCCCAAAAGGCAAGGGGTTGCTGCTGTGTAGCAATCTAGCCCCACGTCTGCCAGCCCCATGTCTGCCAGCACCCAGATCGCCATCGGCCTCTTCTGGGTGCTTAGCA
>NW_020714045.1:0-3195 GCF_002925995.2 Terrapene triunguis | reverse complement strand
TACAGATTGCTTATGTGATTCCATTTTTCATGTGTCCATTGTTGTAACTCTTGGCTTCACATCACTAATTACTGTGGAGAAAGGGAGTAGAGGTGCAAATGGGTGGAGAACTATGTATATTGAATAAAACAATCTGATTATAGACAAGCCAATATACTCTGGTTTAGGAAACTGACTTGAATGCTGCTTGCTTGAGATGGTAGATAGCCTCCCTTAACGGTTATGTTGTTGCAGCATGACATGTTATTTTGTCTCTTAAGCTTTGGTCCATTTCAGGGATTGTCAGGACCTCATTCAATTGGTTAGCAGAAGGCAGTATTCCTACCAGCTGCTTCTCTCAATGAGGCGCTCAAATTATATAACTTGGACAAGCCAAAGACAGAACTTGTCCCTTAGTGGATTTTCCTTGGACACAGATCAGATTGTACCTAAGGCCTGGTCTACACTACGAGTTTAGGTCGACTTTAGCCGCGTTAAATCGACTTAAGCCTGGCCACGTTTACACTACGAAGCCCTTTCTGTCGACTTAAAGGGCCCTTTAAACCGGTTTCCTAACACCACCTCGACAAGGGGATTAGCGATAAAATCGGCCTTAGGGGGTCGGAATTGGGTTAGTGTGGACGGAATTCGACATTACTGGCCTCCGGGAGCTATCCCACAGTGCTTCATTGTGACCGCTCTGGACAGCACTCTCATCTCAGATGCACTGGCCAGGTAGACAGGAAAAGCCCCGCGAACGTTTGAATTTCATTTCCTGTTTGCTCAGCGTGGAGAGCACAGGTGACCATGCAGAGCCCATCAGCACAGGTAACCATGATGGAGTCCCAGTCCCAGTCCCAGGATCGCAGAAGAGCTCCAGCCTGGACCGAGCGGGAGGTACGGGATCTGATCGCCATCTGGGGAGATGAAGCAGTGCTCGCCGAACTCCGAAACAGTAAAAGAAACGGCAAAACATTAGAAAAGATCTCCAAGGCCATGAAGGACAGAGGCCATAACAGGGACGCGCGGCAGTGCCGCGTGAAAATTAAGGAGCTAAGGCAAGCCTACCACAAAGTCAGAGACGCAAACGGAAGGTCCGGGGCAGAGCCGCAAACATGCCGCTACTACGCGGAGCTGCATGCCATTCTAGGGGGTGCAGCCACCACTAGCCCAAGCGTGTTCTATGAGTCCCTCTCTGGAAACGGGGAAGCGGGTTCGGCGGACGAGGAAGATGAGGATGGAGAGAACATAGATAGCTCACAGCAGCAAGGAAGCGGAGAAACCAGTTACCCCAACAGCCAGGATATGTTTGTCACCCTGGACCTGGAACCAGTAACCCCCGAACTCACCCAAGACCCTGAGGGCACACAGGGGACCTCTGGTGAGTGTACCTTTGCAAAAATTACACATGGTTTAAAAACAAGCGTGTTTAATGATTAATGATTAATTTGCCCTGGCAATCGCGGCCAGTACAGCTACTGGAAAAGTCTGTTAACGTGTATGGGGATGGAGCGGAAATCCTCCAGGGACATCTCCAGAAAACTCTCCTGGATGTACTCCCAAAGCCTTTGCAAAAGGTTTCTGGGGAGGGCTGCCTTATCCTGTCCGCCATGGTAGGACACTTTACCACGCCAGGCCAGTAGCACGTAGTCTGGAATCATTGCATAACAAAGCATGGCAGCGTATGGTCCCGGTGTTTGCTGGCATGCAGACAACATCCATTCCTTATCTCTCTTTGTTATCCTCAGGAGAGTGATATCATTCACGGTCACCTGGTTAAAATGGGGCAATTTTATTAAGGGGACATTCAGAGGTGCCCCTTCCTGCTCTGCTGAACAGAAATATACCCCGCTGTTAACCACGCGGTGGGGGGGAGGGTTGAAGTGACCATCCCAGAGAATTGGGTGTGTGGGGGAGGGGAGTTAGTTGGGTTTGTGCTGCATGTTAAACCTGAAATCGCAGCCCCTCCTTTTACATTGCAAACCCATTTTAAATGGCACGGGTGAGGGCAGAACTGTTTGAAACCATCCCCACATGTTAAGAAGGTTAAAAAAGCCCAAAGACTATATGTCTTACCATGGCTGCCTGCAAGCTGAAATCTGTGTCCTGGCACTGCGTGAGTGATCTCTCACACCAAACCAGGAGACTCTCAATATAAGAGGAATAATGCGACCTTGTAACGAAAGCACATGTGCTGTGTGATGTTGTGAACAGCAAAATCTAACGTGAAAGAGTCTACCCATTGTTCTCTAAAATGTATCTTTTTTAACAACCTCTCCCTTCTCCACCAGCTGCAAATCTTACTCCTTCGCAGAGGCTAGTGAATATTCGAAGAAGGAAGCGAAGGACGCGTGACGAAATGTTTACTGAACTTCAGACTGCCTCCCACGCTGACAGAGCACAGCTGAATGCGTGGAGGCAGTCAATGACTGATTTTAAAAAAGCCCAATATGAGCGAGAGGAGAGGTGGCGTGCTGAATCGCGGGCTGAAGAGGAGAAGTTGCGTGCTGAAACGCGGGCTGAAGAGGAGAGGTGGCGTCAACTTGTAATCAGAAAGCAAGAGTCGATGCTCCGGCTGCTGGAGCATCAAAGTGATATGCTCCTGCGTATGGTTGAGCTGCAGGAAAGGCAGCAGGAGCAGAGACCGCCGCTACAGCCCCTCTGTAACCAGCAGCCCTCCTCCCCAAGTCCCATTGCCTCCTCACCCAGACGCCCAAGAACACGGTGGGGGGGCCTTCGGCCACCCACTCACTCCACCCTAGATGATTTCCATAGCAATAAGTTTTAAAGTTTTAAATTGGAGTGTGTCCTTTTCCTTCCCTCCTCCCCCACCCATCCCGGGCTACTTTTCCAATTATCCCCCTAGTTGTGTGCTGAATTAATAAAGAATGCATGAATGTGAAGTAACAATGACTTTATTGCCTCTGCAAGTGGTGCTCGAAGGGGGGAGGGTAGTAGGGGAGGGTGGGGTGGTTGGTTTGCAGGGAAGTAGAGTTAACAGGGTGGTGGGGGAGGGGCAGAGGGTTCATCAAGGAGCAACAAACAGAAGTTTCACTCCGTAGCCTGGCCAGTCACAAAACTGGTTTTCAACGCTTCTCTGATGCGCACCGCGCCCTGCTGTGCTCCTCTAACCGCCCTGGTGTCTGGCTGCGCGTAATCAGCGGCCAGGCGATTTGCCTCAACCTCCCACCCCGCCATAAATGTCTCCCCCTTACT
>NW_020714044.1:0-5431 GCF_002925995.2 Terrapene triunguis | reverse complement strand
AAACAGGAGGCCCATGAAAGAGAAGAAAAAGCCAAACAGGAGGCCCACAAGAGAGAGATGGAACTGGAAGCAGCAAGGACTAGGCAGAATGCAGCAGACCATCCTAACAACTCCTCTCCAGGTACCACTTCCCATCCCAGGAAATTCCCCACCTACAAGGCAGGCGATGATACTGAGGCCTTCTTAGAAAATTTTGAAAGGGCCTGCCTTGGATACAACATCCCTCTAACCCAGTACATGGTAGAGCTGAGACCGCAGCTCAGTGGACCCTTAGCAGAGGTGGCGGCTGAAATGCCTAAGGAACACATGAACAGTTATGAACTTTTTAAAAACAAGGCCAGAATCAGAATGGGGCTAACACCTGAGCATGCCCGTCGGCGGTTCAGAGCCCTAAGGTGGAAACCAGATGTGTCATTTACCCGGCATGCCTACCACATTCAAAAAAATTGGGATGCCTGGATATCAGGAGCAAATGTTAAATCTACGGAAGAGTTGCCCTTCCTATTGCAAATGGAGCAGTTTTTAGAGGGTGTTCCTGAGGAAATAGAAAGGTACATCCTAGATGGGAAGCCCAAAACTGTAACCGAGGCGGGGGAGATTGGAGCCAAATGGGTGGAGGTGACAGAAAAGAAAAAAGCTAGTAGCAGTTGGAGCGAATATCAGAAGGGGCAAGCCGAAACAAAACCTTACCACCGGGGACAACCCAAGGCCCCACCCACATCCCAAGGGAAACCCCAGACGCCTTCTCACCCCACCCCACCAGTCTCCACCAACCAACATCGCCCCGGTGATACCTTAGCAGGGCGATGTTTTAAATGTAATGAACTGGGGCATATAAAGGCTCACTGCCCCAAGAACCCCAACCGATTACAGTTCATTACACCCCAGTCACACCAAAGATCCCCAGACCCAGATGCCTCTCTCATACCCTCGGAGCGAAGGGAAACCTTGAGAGTGGGCGGTAAGAAGGTTATCGCTTGGAGGGATACTGGGGCACAAGTGTCAACTATCCACCAATCCCTAGTGGACCCCAAACTCATCAACCCGGAGGCTACAGTGACAATTCAACCCTTCGTGTCACAGTCTGTAACCTTGCCTACAGCCCAGTTGCATGTCCAGTACAAGGGCTGGGCAGGAATGTGGACTTTTGCAGTATATGACAATTATCCCATCCCCATGCTGCTGGGGGAAGACTTGGCCAACCATGTGAAGCTAGCCAAGAGGGTGGGAATAGTCACCCGCAGCCAGGCTAAGCAAGCTTTCACCCCCATCCCTGTTCCTGAGCCGTCCACCAGAGCCCCGTCGGTGTTACCGGAGACCCAAACACAGGTGGTGGAACCGGATCCCCTGCCAACGACTGCAACAGCCGTAGTGGATCCAATCCCAGAGACCCAGTCAAAGCCAGTCCCAGAACCGGAACTGGCAACGCAACCAGCACCAGAACCATTGCCAGCACTGAGTCCAGCGCTTGCAACCCCGTCTACAACTCCAATGCCAGAGGGCACCAGCGAGCCTGAACTGGCGGAAGCAGCAGATAACCCTACCCAAGAGGCTCAGCCAGAGCCTGAAATACCACATAGTGCACCAGAGGACAGCAGTTCACAGTCAATGGAAACAGCCCCAGCACCTGCATCGCTTCCAGAGGGACCAAGCCCCAGTCCACAGTCCAAGGAGGAACTGATGTCTCCAGCATCAAGGGAACAGTTCCAGGCCGAGCAGGAAGCAGATGACAGCCTCCAGAAAGCTTGGGCGGCGGCGCGGAGCACCCCACCGCCTCTCAGCTCTTCTAACCGATCCCGGTTTGTTGTAGAAAAAGGACTTTTATACAAGGAGACTCTTTCTGGTGGGCACCAGGAAGACTGGCATCCTCAAAGACAGTTGGTAGTTCCCACTAAGTATCGGGTAAAGCTCTTGAGCTTAGCCCATGATCATCCCAGTGGCCATTCTGGGGTGAACAGAACCAAAGACCGGTTGGGGAAGTCCTTCCACTGGGAGGGAATGGGCAAGGACGTTGCTAATTATGTCCGGTCTTGTGAGGTGTGCCAACGAGTGGGAAAGCCCCAAGACCAGGTTAAAGCCCCTCTCCAGCCACTACCCATAATTGAGGTCCCATTTCAGCGAGTAGCTGTGGATATTCTGGGTCCTTTCCCAAAGAAGACACCCAGAGGAAAGCAGTACGTACTGACTTTCATGGATTTTGCTACCCGATGGCCGGAAGCTGTACCCTTAAGCAACACCAAGGCTAAAAGTGTGTGCCAGGCATTAGCAGACATTTTTGCCAGGGTAGGTTGGCCCTCCGACATCCTTACAGATTCGGGAACTAATTTCCTGGCAGGGAACATGAAAACCCTGTGGGAAGCTCATGGGGTGAATCACTTGGTTGCCACCCCTCATCACCATCAAACCAATGGTCTGGTGGAGAGGTTTAATGGAACTTTGGGGGCCATGATACGTAAATTCATAAATGAACACTCCAATGATTGGGACCTAGTGTTGCAGCAGTTGCTTTTTGCCTACAGGGCTGTACCACATCCCAGTTTAGGGTTTTCACCATTTGAACTTGTGTATGGCCGCGAGGTTAAGGGGCCATTACAGTTGGTGAAGCAGCAATGGGAGGGGTTTACGCCTTCTCCACGAACTAACATTCTAGACTTTGTAAGCAACCTACAAAACACCCTCCGACACTCTTTAGCCCTTGCTAAAGAAAACCTAAAGGATGCTCAGGAAGAGCAAAAGGCCTGGTATGATAAACATTCCAGAGAACGGTCCTTCAAAGTAGGAGACCAAGTCATGGTCTTAAAGGCGCTCCAGGCCCATAAAATGGAAGCGTCGTGGGAAGGACCATTCACGGTCCAGGAGCGCCTAGGAGCTGTTAACTATCTCATAGCCTCCCCCACCTCCAACATAAAGCCTAAGGTATACCATGTTAATTCTCTTAAGCCCTTTTATTCCAGAGGATTAAACGTTTGCCAGTTTACAGCCCAGGAAACAGATGACGCGGAGTGGCCTGCAGGTGTCTACTACGAAGGAACAAGGAATGGTGGCGTGGAAGAGGTGAACCTCTCCACGACCCTGGGACGTCTGCAGCGACAGCAGATCAAGGAGCTGTGCACAAGCTTTGCACCGATTTTCTCAGCCACTCCAGGACGGACCGAACGGGCATACCACTCCATTGACACAGGTAATGCTCACCCAATTAGAACCCCACCCTACCGGGAGTCACCTCATGCCCAAGCTGCTATACAAAGGGAGATCCAGGACATGCTACAGATGGGTATAATCCGCCCCTCTAACAGTGCATGGGCATCTCCAGTGGTTCTAGTTCCCAAACCAGATGGGGAAATACGCTTTTGCGTGGACTACCGTAAGCTAAATGCTGTAACTCGTCCTGACAACTATCCAATGCCACGCACAGATGAGCTATTGGAAAAATTGGGACATGCCCAATTCATCTCTACTTTAGACTTAACCAAAGGGTACTGGCAAGTACCACTAGATGAACCCGCTAAGGAAAGGTCCGCCTTCGTCACCCAGGCAGGGGTGTATGAATTCAATGTACTCCCTTTCGGGTTGCGAAATGCACCCGCCACCTTCCAAAGACTTGTAGATGGTCTCTTAGCGGGATTGGGAGAATCTGCAGTTGCCTACCTCGATGATGTGGCCATTTTTTCTGATTCATGGACAGAACACCTGGAGCACCTGGGAAAAGTCTTCGAGCGCATCCGACAGGCAGGACTAACTGTTAAGGCTAAAAAGTGTCAAATAGGCCAAAACAGAGTGACGTACCTGGGGCACCAGGTGGGTCAAGGAACTATAAATCCCCTACAGGCCAAAGTGGATGCTATCCAAAAGTGGCCGGTTCCAAAGTCAAAGAAACAGGTCCAATCCTTCTTAGGCTTGGCCGGATATTATAGGCGATTTGTACCACACTACAGCCAAATCGCCGCCCCGCTGACAGACCTAACCAGAAAGAAACAGCCAAATGCAGTTCAGTGGACTGATGAGTGTCAAAAGGCCTTTAACCAGCTTAAGGCAACACTCATGTCTGACCCTGTGCTAAGGGCCCCAGACTTTGACAAACCGTTCCTAGTAACCACAGATGCTTCCGAGCGAGGCGTGGGAGCAGTTTTAATGCAGGAAGGACCGGATCAAGAATTCCATCCTGTCGTGTTTCTCAGCAAGAAACTGTCTGAGAGGGAAAGCCACTGGTCAATCAGCGAAAAGGAATGCTACGCCATTGTGTACGCGCTGGAAAAGCTACGCCCATATGTTTGGGGACGGCGTTTCCAACTACAAACAGACCATGCTGCGCTACAGTGGCTTCATACCGCCAAGGGAAATAACAAAAAACTTCTTCGGTGGAGTTTAGCTCTCCAAGATTTTGATTTTGAAATACAACACATTTCGGGAGCTTCTAACAAAGTGGCTGATGCACTCTCCCGGGAAAGTTTCCCCGAGTTCACTGGTTAACAATTGTTCTTGGAATGAAACATATTGTTAGTTTTTATATAATCAGTAGTATGTCTAAAGGTACATGTGTCTTATTAACTCTGTTTTCTCCTAGAACTCCAGGAAGAAATCACAGCCAGTGTGGAACCGAACGTCCAACACTATCTGTGATTTGGGGGGCGTGTCATAACTATAAAGGGAAGGGTAACAGCTCTCTGTGTACAGAGACTCCAAATCCTTTTACCTGTAAAGGGTTAAGAAGCTCGGGTAACCTGGCTGACATCTGACCCAAGGACCAATAAGGAGACAAGATACTTTCAAATCTTGGGGGGGGAAAGGTTTGTGTGTGTGCTCTTTGTTTTAACGGGTGGTTCGCTCTTGGGACTGAGAGGGACCAGACATCAATCCAGGTTCTCCCCATCTTTCTAAACAAGTCTCTCCTATTTCAAACTAGTAAGTAAAAGACAGGCAAGGCGTCTTAGATTTACTTTGTTTTCTCAACTTGTAAATGTACCTTTTTACCAGAGTGTGTATCTTTGTTTGCTGTACTTTGAACCTAAGACAGAGGGGGGTCCTCTGAGCTCTTTAAGTTTGATTACCCTGTAAAGCTATTCTCCATACTGATTTTACAGAGATGATTTTTACCTTTTTCTTTAATTAAAAGCCTTCTTTTTTAAGAACCAGATTGATTTCTCCTTGTTTTAAGATCCAAGGGGGTTTGGATCTGTATTCACCAGGAGTTGGTGAAAGGAGGGTGGAGGAAGGAGGGGGGATGGTTAATTTCTCCTTGTTTTAAGATCCAAGGGGGTTTGGATCTGTGTTCACCAGGGAATTGGTGAAAGGTTTCTCAAGGCTTCCCAGGGAGGGAATTCTTGTGATGGTGGCAGCGGACCAAAGCTAAGCTGGTAGATAAGCTTAGAAGTTTTCATGCAGGCCCCTACATTTGAACCCTAAAGTTCAAAGTGGGGATCCAGCCTTGACA
>NW_020714043.1:0-1698 GCF_002925995.2 Terrapene triunguis | reverse complement strand
CAAGATCTACACAGGACTAATTACCGGTATATTCTGGGAACAATAAGGTCTCAAAGTTATGTGGAAAACCTTGATTTTAAAAATAAAAAACATAACTCAGCCAGGATCCTTAAGGATTACTGCAAGAAGTAAAAAACAAAAACAAAATACAAGAGGGAGAGCAGATGTGGTGGAGGAGGAACAACCAAACTTTGCAGGAGGGCTGGAGAGAAACCAGTTTCAGAAAGAGTCAGCCTTTCCAGTGTTACTCTGGTGAGAAATTCACTTACTTTCTTCCAAATGGTGGAGAAGATTTTAGGTTTATCTAATGACAGTAAATAGCTTTTTCAACAAGTTTAACATCCGGTAACACTTTGCCAAGTCATTTATATAAGTAAACATAGCAGTAGAATATTGCAGCTTGGGGCTCCTGAGTCTAAAGGGTCAGGAGGTCTTGAGAGGACAAGCTGCAATGTCCATACTGCTATCTTTAGTACATTAGCATGAGTCTGTCTACCATCTCAGGCATTGGCACCCTTACATCAGGCTTGTCTGGTTATGTGGACTCTCTCCTCAGACCCTACGCTACCAGCACTCCTAGCTATCTTCAAGATACTACTGACTTCCTGAGGAAACTACAATCCATCGGTGATCTTCCAGAAAACACCATCCTGGCCACTATGGACGTAGAAGCCCTCTACACCAATATTCCATACACAGATGGACTACAAGCTATCAGGAACAGTATCCCCGATAATGTCACAGCTAACCTGGTGGCTGAACTCTGTGACTTTGTCCTCACCCACAACTATTTCACATTTGGGGACAATATATACCTTCAAGTCAGCGGCACTGCTATGGGTACCCACATGGCCCCACAGTATGCCAACATCTTTATGGCTGACTTAGAACAACGCTTCCTTAGCTCTCGTCCCCTAACGCCCCTACTCTACTTGCGCTACATTGATGACATCTTCATCATCTGGACCCATGGAAAAGAAGCCCTTGAGGAATTCCACCATGATTTCAATAATTTCCATCCCACCATCAACCTCAGCCTAGATCAATCCACACAAGCGGTCCATTTCCTGGACACTACTGTGCTAATAAGCGATGGTCACATAAATACCACCCTGTACTGGAAACCTACTGACCGCTACACTTACCTACATGCCTCCAGCTTCCATCCAGGACACACCACACGATCCATTGTCTACAGCCAAGCTCTAAGATATAACCGTATTTGCTCCAATCCCTCAGATAGAGACAAGCACCTACAAGATCTCTATCAAGCATTCTTAAAACTACAATACCCACCTGCTGAAGTGAAAAAACAGATTGACAGAGCCAGACGAGTACCCAGAAGTCACCTCCTACAAGACAGGGCCAACAAAGAAAATAACAGAACACCACTAGCTGTCACCTTCAGCCCCCAACTAAAACCTCTCCAGCGCATCATCAGAGATCTACAACCTATCCTGAAAGATGATCCTTTACTCTCACAGATCTTGGGAGACAGACCTGTCCTAGCTTACAGACAACCCCCCAACCTAAAGCAAATACTCACCAGCAACCACACATCACTGAACAAAAACACTGACCCAGGAACCTATCCTTGTAACAAAGCCCGATGCCAACTCTGTCCACATATCTATTCAAGTGACATCATCATAGGGCCTAATCACATCAGCCATACCATCAGGGGCTCGTTCACCTGCA
>NW_020714042.1:0-3933 GCF_002925995.2 Terrapene triunguis | reverse complement strand
CCAGCTGCAGTGTTGACATTCCTCAATTCGTATCGACAGATTTATTTTATTTTTTGCCTACCAACAGTCCCATAAATAACCACTGATATTTTTATCATAGCTTATTAGTAGCTAGAGCTAATTTAAAAAAAAAAAGAAATAATTTTGTGGATTTTTTTGCAAAAATTTCATCCTCATTGTCATAGAAAAAATGTTCAACCAGGTCCATAGCTGGTTGGAAAATGTAATGATTTTTTTTCCTGAAAACTTTAAGCAAAATGTGCATTTGGCTTTCATTAAAATCATGACATTTGAAAATTTTCTGTCAGCTCTATTAGCAGCCATGAAATGAGGGTTTATAATTCTCTTAATAGCAGGATGTGGGAAGAAATGCAGATTTGCATCAGGCTATGTTTCTCACTGTTGTTTCTTAAGGTGCCACCTCTAATGCTCAGAATGGAAAAAAGAGACATGAAATTATTGCTCTCACTTACATTAATGTAAATCCAGAGTAAGTCTACTGAGGCCAATGAATGCAGGGGCAAGTTCAGCAAAGCACTTAAATATGTGGGTAGTTCCATTGAAGTTAATGGGGCTATTCACATGCTAAAAGTTACACACATGCTTAAGTACTTTGCTTGATTGGGACCTAAGTGAGAGCAGAATTTGAGCCAGTATATATTCTGGGGTTAACTCTCAGTGGACATGGGTAATGGGCATTTTATATTTCTACAGTGGCAATAGCATAGCACAGCATACGTGAATAACATAGCTGAAGTTGACATACTTAGATCGACTTACCGTGGTGTCTTCACCACGGTGAGTCGACTGCTGCTGCTCCCCCGTCAACTCCGCTTGCGCCTCTCGTGGCAGTGGGATGCAGGAGTCGATGGGAGAGCACTTGGGGATTGATTTATCGTGTCTAGACTAGACGCGATAAATCAACCCCCGCTGGATCGATCACTGCCTGCCGATCTGGCGGATAATGTAGACATACCCATAGAGAAATAGAGAGAATTTACATGATTTAGCTGCATCAAATTTCTGTATTTTGAATATATCTTTCAAATAATCATGCTCTTTTACATTTTGAAAATCTTTAGTTTGCAAAGGAAATCATTTCTCAATATACTGCAATTTTCTTAATCACATTTCTAATGTGTGTCAATCTTCTACTAAAACTCATCGTCTAATATGCTTGAATGTATCATCTTAAGTGCTAATGTTTGTGAAAGAAGCAGCCCAAGTTTCTTTAGTGTCATTTAATAAAATTAAACAAATCAATCAGTATATTTCTTCTTCAGTTTTACATTACCTTTGTCAGACAAAATGGTCTTGTTCTGAACTGTCTAGAGAAAATAGTGAGACTGCGTAATTCCTTCAGAATACTTAACCACAGATCATAAACTATCTATTTACAAAGTGTAGAAATATGACAAAATATTTTATTAACCATCTTTCTGGAGACAGAATGGCAATAAAATATTATCCTTGTGAATTAGTGGAGCTGTTGTGAATCATTAAAATAAAAACAAACTGAAGATATTCTAACACATAAGTACATTTTATATGGTCCTTTGTTAAAGTTATAACACTGAGTTGTTTGATTGCCAGGTGAAAAGAAATGATAAAGAATATTTAGAAAAGGTAACATCTTATTAGGCTAGGATGGGAGCAAAGGAAAAACATTTTCCTCATCTCTTCTAATAGATAAGATATTGGGTTACATTAATTTTGATTAGCATGGTCTCTTTTTAGTACAGATTGTTTCGGTGTTCTACTTTATGACTAAACTCCCAGAGACCTGACATGGGATTTAGTAAGCTTTAGATAACATAATCTCCATCTAATGGGATTTTTTGAAGCCAGTCGCTAAGTATATGAATTATTATAAAAGAAGAAAATCAAATTTAATATCAAAGAACTAACTTTAGAAGTTCAAGCAGCGGACAATATACATTTTCCATCGACAGAATTGTTTAATAAGAATCTATCAGCAGGAAACACTAGGTACCCTGGCAATAAGTGAATCATGATGGCTTATTTCCTTTTAATTCTATGATCCCAGCTGGAACAAGGTGTGATTGGAGAATGGTTTAATTGTTCATAGACATCTGTCTTTGGATTCAATTGAAAAATAATATCCTGGGCATAAAATGTCCTACAGAATTTTTGACATTTTTATATCTTTCACAATCAAGGCATTGTCAGAAAATCAGGTAGTGGAACTCTTAAAAACTTATGGATACATTTAAAGTAGAAGAGAATAAAACCCTGGTAATATATCAATATGCACAGCTGGAAAGCAGATGTTCAACTGAATGCACTCAGTACTTAAAGAAAGCTATTAAAGCTGTTACTTACTCAAATGAGAAATTTTTATAATTTATTGTTCTCGTATTTGTGATTTCCATCTTTTTCCTCTTTTTAAATAGACTATGGGACTTTTTTTATTGTTGAAGCCAATTACCTTAGAAGTCTGACTTAGTGCAGTACAGTACATGATTGCTAAGGAATGCCCAAGGCTACTGTCAATCAAATTAGCCAGTGACTTATGAATTGTGTACTGTACTGTGAAATGAAGTGATAAATGTATGTCAACCAGTAAAATGTGACATTTATTATTGGATGTACCCACTTTAAATAGGTTTTGCGTCAGTTTTATTCATTTCTCATAGGACTGGCACATATTTTTAACTGAGCTCTGGTTATCAAAGGAGACATATAATCTTAAGCTTTATAAGGTATTGATAATTGTGCAGTTCAAGGCTTTAAAGGCCTGTGTGGTCCCTCTCCCTTTTTCTCTCCCTTTCATTCAGTAACTGAAGTGCACATGAGAGCAGGGCTGACACGCTGCTCTTCGAGCACGTTTTTCATCTGCCTCCTGAACAGTGGCAAAAAATAATTGGTTTCCTTGAGCATTATTCCTCCTTTGAGTCAAAAAAATAATTTGGATGGAACACTGCTGGTTCCGATTATTACTGAACTGGTGAACCAGAATGAGTATAGGGGTTTTTTAAGCTAAGTTTGAAATTAAAATCAGATCATGATATCATCACTTGATGTAACATGTTATGCACAAGTTCGTATTGCGTGACTTCCTAGACAATGATTTACTAACGTGTTCCTCAGGGATCACAGTAGAGGGCAACATTAGCCCTGGAGTACTATTGAAACTTAATGAGTATCTTGCAAAGGAATACTGGCAGTCCTATTTAAACCAGAGTATGCCATGCCTCCTCCAGAGGGAGATGAAGCCCCATTCTCACTGCATGTTTAATTTCTTTTTAAAGGAATTAAATATCTGTGTGACTGGCCCCATAGCCCATAGGAAAGTCCACACCTCAGACCAGGTTACCAAGCAGCAGTATACTAGTGTAAAAATTATCTTCGAAATTTAGAGATGGAAAAATACTATTAGATTAACCGACCTCCCAACCTACTGTTCTGGAGGCAGATTTTCACAGGCAGTTTAGCACTTTTAAAAATCTCCTACTTTGACCACTCCAAATGATTCACCTTTATTTCTGATGTTAGAGTTTTGTATTATTTTATAGCATGGGCTTTAGAAGATGCTTGATAAACGTATTTTTACATGTATTCTCTACATAAAAGTAGCATTTGACTTAATTTTTCTAATACTAGGACACTGTTAAATACTATGTATCGGATTAGCACCATGATGCCCAGGCAACTATCACACATCATTGCCAAATATCTAGAAAATCATTCAGGATTTATTTTTAATAATAATTTTTTTAGGTCCAAACTAGCTCCTCTTGAAGTCAATGGACACGTTATCATTCACTTCAGGTCCTTCATGATTTGAAAGTGCTGTAATTTCATTTTAGACTCATTACCAGCTCTTGCTGTAATATGTAATATACATGATCATTTTTTCACATCAAAGCATAACTATATTGATATTAGAGAGACAAGGTGGGTGAGGTAATA
>NW_020714041.1:0-5453 GCF_002925995.2 Terrapene triunguis | reverse complement strand
TATTACCTCACCCACCTTGTCTCTCTAATATCAATATAGTTATGCTTTGATGTGAAAAAATGATCATGTATATTACATATTACAGCAAGAGCTGGTAATGAGTCTAAAATGAAATTACAGCACTTTCAAATCATGAAGGACCTGAAGTGAATGATAACGTGTCCATTGACTTCAAGAGGAGCTAGTTTGGACCTAAAAAAATTATTATTAAAAATAAATCCTGAATGATTTTCTAGATATTTGGCAATGATGTGTGATAGTTGCCTGGGCATCATGGTGCTAATCCGATACATAGTATTTAACAGTGTCCTAGTATTAGAAAAATTAAGTCAAATGCTACTTTTATGTAGAGAATACATGTAAAAATACGTTTATCAAGCATCTTCTAAAGCCCATGCTATAAAATAATACAAAACTCTAACATCAGAAATAAAGGTGAATCATTTGGAGTGGTCAAAGTAGGAGATTTTTAAAAGTGCTAAACTGCCTGTGAAAATCTGCCTCCAGAACAGTAGGTTGGGAGGTCGGTTAATCTAATAGTATTTTTCCATCTCTAAATTTCGAAGATAATTTTTACACTAGTATACTGCTGCTTGGTAACCTGGTCTGAGGTGTGGACTTTCCTATGGGCTATGGGGCCAGTCACACAGATATTTAATTCCTTTAAAAAGAAATTAAACATGCAGTGAGAATGGGGCTTCATCTCCCTCTGGAGGAGGCATGGCATACTCTGGTTTAAATAGGACTGCCAGTATTCCTTTGCAAGATACTCATTAAGTTTCAATAGTACTCCAGGGCTAATGTTGCCCTCTACTGTGATCCCTGAGGAACACGTTAGTAAATCATTGTCTAGGAAGTCACGCAATACGAACTTGTGCATAACATGTTACATCAAGTGATGATATCATGATCTGATTTTAATTTCAAACTTAGCTTAAAAAACCCCTATACTCATTCTGGTTCACCAGTTCAGTAATAATCGGAACCAGCAGTGTTCCATCCAAATTATTTTTTTGACTCAAAGGAGGAATAATGCTCAAGGAAACCAATTATTTTTTGCCACTGTTCAGGAGGCAGATGAAAAACGTGCTCGAAGAGCAGCGTGTCAGCCCTGCTCTCATGTGCACTTCAGTTACTGAATGAAAGGGAGAGAAAAAGGGAGAGGGACCACACAGGCCTTTAAAGCCTTGAACTGCACAATTATCAATACCTTATAAAGCTTAAGATTATATGTCTCCTTTGATAACCAGAGCTCAGTTAAAAATATGTGCCAGTCCTATGAGAAATGAATAAAACTGACGCAAAACCTATTTAAAGTGGGTACATCCAATAATAAATGTCACATTTTACTGGTTGACATACATTTATCACTTCATTTCACAGTACAGTACACAATTCATAAGTCACTGGCTAATTTGATTGACAGTAGCCTTGGGCATTCCTTAGCAATCATGTACTGTACTGCACTAAGTCAGACTTCTAAGGTAATTGGCTTCAACAATAAAAAAAGTCCCATAGTCTATTTAAAAAGAGGAAAAAGATGGAAATCACAAATACGAGAACAATAAATTATAAAAATTTCTCATTTGAGTAAGTAACAGCTTTAATAGCTTTCTTTAAGTACTGAGTGCATTCAGTTGAACATCTGCTTTCCAGCTGTGCATATTGATATATTACCAGGGTTTTATTCTCTTCTACTTTAAATGTATCCATAAGTTTTTAAGAGTTCCACTACCTGATTTTCTGACAATGCCTTGATTGTGAAAGATATAAAAATGTCAAAAATTCTGTAGGACATTTTATGCCCAGGATATTATTTTTCAATTGAATCCAAAGACAGATGTCTATGAACAATTAAACCATTCTCCAATCACACCTTGTTCCAGCTGGGATCATAGAATTAAAAGGAAATAAGCCATCATGATTCACTTATTGCCAGGGTACCTAGTGTTTCCTGCTGATAGATTCTTATTAAACAATTCTGTCGATGGAAAATGTATATTGTCCGCTGCTTGAACTTCTAAAGTTAGTTCTTTGATATTAAATTTGATTTTCTTCTTTTATAATAATTCATATACTTAGCGACTGGCTTCAAAAAATCCCATTAGATGGAGATTATGTTATCTAAAGCTTACTAAATCCCATGTCAGGTCTCTGGGAGTTTAGTCATAAAGTAGAACACCGAAACAATCTGTACTAAAAAGAGACCATGCTAATCAAAATTAATGTAACCCAATATCTTATCTATTAGAAGAGATGAGGAAAATGTTTTTCCTTTGCTCCCATCCTAGCCTAATAAGATGTTACCTTTTCTAAATATTCTTTATCATTTCTTTTCACCTGGCAATCAAACAACTCAGTGTTATAACTTTAACAAAGGACCATATAAAATGTACTTATGTGTTAGAATATCTTCAGTTTGTTTTTATTTTAATGATTCACAACAGCTCCACTAATTCACAAGGATAATATTTTATTGCCATTCTGTCTCCAGAAAGATGGTTAATAAAATATTTTGTCATATTTCTACACTTTGTAAATAGATAGTTTATGATCTGTGGTTAAGTATTCTGAAGGAATTACGCAGTCTCACTATTTTCTCTAGACAGTTCAGAACAAGACCATTTTGTCTGACAAAGGTAATGTAAAACTGAAGAAGAAATATACTGATTGATTTGTTTAATTTTATTAAATGACACTAAAGAAACTTGGGCTGCTTCTTTCACAAACATTAGCACTTAAGATGATACATTCAAGCATATTAGACGATGAGTTTTAGTAGAAGATTGACACACATTAGAAATGTGATTAAGAAAATTGCAGTATATTGAGAAATGATTTCCTTTGCAAACTAAAGATTTTCAAAATGTAAAAGAGCATGATTATTTGAAAGATATATTCAAAATACAGAAATTTGATGCAGCTAAATCATGTAAATTCTCTCTATTTCTCTATGGGTATGTCTACATTATCCGCCAGATCGGCAGGCAGTGATCGATCCAGCGGGGGTTGATTTATCGCGTCTAGTCTAGACACGATAAATCAATCCCCAAGTGCTCTCCCATCGACTCCTGCATCCCACTGCCACGAGAGGCGCAAGCGGAGTTGACGGGGGAGCAGCAGCAGTCGACTCACCGTGGTGAAGACACCACGGTAAGTCGATCTAAGTATGTCAACTTCAGCTATGTTATTCACGTATGCTGTGCTATGCTATTGCCACTGTAGAAATATAAAATGCCCATTACCCATGTCCACTGAGAGTTAACCCCAGAATATATACTGGCTCAAATTCTGCTCTCACTTAGGTCCCAATCAAGCAAAGTACTTAAGCATGTGTGTAACTTTTAGCATGTGAATAGCCCCATTAACTTCAATGGAACTACCCACATATTTAAGTGCTTTGCTGAACTTGCCCCTGCATTCATTGGCCTCAGTAGACTTACTCTGGATTTACATTAATGTAAGTGAGAGCAATAATTTCATGTCTCTTTTTTCCATTCTGAGCATTAGAGGTGGCACCTTAAGAAACAACAGTGAGAAACATAGCCTGATGCAAATCTGCATTTCTTCCCACATCCTGCTATTAAGAGAATTATAAACCCTCATTTCATGGCTGCTAATAGAGCTGACAGAAAATTTTCAAATGTCATGATTTTAATGAAAGCCAAATGCACATTTTGCTTAAAGTTTTCAGGAAAAAAAATCATTACATTTTCCAACCAGCTATGGACCTGGTTGAACATTTTTTCTATGACAATGAGGATGAAATTTTTGCAAAAAAATCCACAAAATTATTTCTTTTTTTTTTTAAATTAGCTCTAGCTACTAATAAGCTATGATAAAAATATCAGTGGTTATTTATGGGACTGTTGGTAGGCAAAAAATAAAATAAATCTGTCGATACGAATTGAGGAATGTCAACACTGCAGCTGGTTTCAGAGTAGCAGC
Source organism: Terrapene triunguis (assembly GCF_002925995.2). Taxonomy (NCBI): domain Eukaryota; kingdom Metazoa; phylum Chordata; order Testudines; family Emydidae; genus Terrapene; species Terrapene triunguis. Next base: position 1,505 of record NW_020714041.1, on the reverse strand, counting down.
CGTGTTAGTCTGTATCCGCAAAAATAACAGGAGTACTTGTGGCACCTTAGAGACTAACAAATTTATTAGAGCATAAGCTTTCGTGGGCTACAACCCACTTCTTCGGATGCATATAGAGTGAAACATATATTGAGGAGATATATATACACACATACAGAGAGCATGAACAGGTGGGAGTTGTCTTACCAACTCTGAGAGGCCAATTAAGTAAGAGAAAAAAAACTTTTGAAGTGATAATCAAGATAGCCCAGTACAGACAGTTTGATAAGAAGCAAGTGTGAGAATACTTACAAGGGGAGATAGATTCAATGTTTGTAATGGCTCAGCCATTCCCAATCCCTATTTAGCCCTGAGTTGATTGTGTCTAGTTTGCATATCAATTCCAGCTCAGCAGTCTCTCGTTGGAGTCTGTTTTTGAAGTTTTTCTGTTTTAAGATAGCCACCCGCAGGTCTGTCATAGAATGGCCAGACAGGTTAAAGTGTTCTCCCACTGGTTTTTGAGTATTATGATTCCTGATGTCAGATTTGTGTCCATTAATTCTTTTGCGTAGAGACTGTCCGGTTTGGCCAATGTACATGGCAGAGGGGCATTGCTGGCACATGATGGCATATATCACATTGGTAGATGTGCAGGTGAACGAGCCCCTGATGGTATGGCTGATGTGATTAGGCCCTGTGATGATGTCACTTGAATAGATATTTGTATTTTAAAAGAGCTTATTAGAAAAGAGTTAGCCAAAATGATCAGCTCAAACAAGAAACAATATGGTTATATTGTATTCATCTTTCCCCACTGCTTCCCATTCATGCTGTATTTTAGTTTACATCTGCATAGGGTTAAGTTAGCATATAGGAATGGGGCAAGTTGTATCTTGTTTATCCTGGCTAACTCTTTTCTCACTTGGCTCTTCCTGAATTAATGTAATATATTTTATTGTAATAATTGAGTATAATTGCATTTCAAAATCAGAAGAATGTATAGTCTTATTCTGGTGTGCACTAAACCAGGAAATAGGAAAGAAACAAAACAAAGTATAAAATAAGATCCAATGACTATAAATATTATGACAGTGTCTCACTATAAAAGTCCATTTAAAAATGTCTTTGTTGAATTTAAAACAATGATACAAAACTACAGATAGTGATTGCATCAAATATGCATGAGCAACAAAAAACAAAGCCCACACCACTTCCCCAGAGATCCCAACTACCTCTGTCTTGCACATCTGTTTCCCTTTAGATAAGAAATAAATTCTTCCCATCACATATGCAATTCTTCAGCATAGTCATTAATTCTTTTTAATTCTAATTCAAATTAATTCTTTTAAATCTTTAATTCATTTGAATCTAATTCTGATGTGACAACCCAACAACCAGTCTTTAAAAGTGGTGTGTTTCAGGTCTTGTAAGGAGAAATGGGAATGTAATATCAATATATAATCTGTAATGTTGTTATAGCCATGTTGGTACCAGGATATTAGAGAGACAAGGTGGGTGAGGTAATA
>NW_020714040.1:0-2383 GCF_002925995.2 Terrapene triunguis | reverse complement strand
AAAACAAAGTAAATCTAAGACGCCTTGCTGTCTTTTTACTTACTAGTTTGAAATAGGAGAGACTTGTTTAGAAAGATGGGGAGAACCTGGATTGATGTCTGGTCCCTCTCAGTCCCAAGAGCGAACCACCCCTAAAACAAAGAGCACACACACAAACCTTTCCCCCCCCAAGATTTGAAAGTATCTTGTCTCCTTATTGGTCCTTCGGGTCAGGCGTCAGCCAGGTTACCCGAGCCTCTTAACCCTTTACAGGTAAAAGGATTTGGAGTCTCTGTACACAGAGAGCTGTTACCCTTCCCTTCATAGTTATGACACAAGCACACTCCTGTGAGCTGTTTTTGGATAAACTTGCAGCACTGGGACAAGTAATTCAGACCCTGGGTCTGTGTTGAAGTGGACTGGAGTGTCTAATTCAGCAAGACGGGGTGCTGGAGTCCTGAGCTGGCAGGGAAAACAGAAACAGGGGTAGTCTTGGCACATCAGGTGGCGGCTCCCAAGGGGGTTTCTGTGATCCAACCCGTCACAGCAGATGCCTTGGAACTCGCCCCAGGCTCAGCCAGTGCCTTTGAAGCAGACAGTGCCAATCCTGGGATTCTCCACTGTGACGTTGTGCAGTCTACATGGTTTTATAAAAATATAATAATAAGTCAATATAATGTAACTGGGATAGATTTAGAGAAAATACGGTAATAAGTGATATAATGTAACTGGGATATGCTTCATGCAAAAGGTCTCTTGTAAGGTATCATTACAAAGTGCATAATCTACTGAGTATGATCATCTAATTTGTATAAATGTACCACTCTTGTATCTAAAACTAGAAATATAAAATATAACTCTGAGGGCCTATTGTAATTATGTAAAGTGTGGGCCATTAATGATGGTTTGGAATCTTGATAACTCCCATTGTCTGCAGATGGCTGTTTACCTGTGAGTCTCCCTGTATATGTGTGTGCTGGCAAGTGAGTAATGAAGTCTTGCAGTGACATGTGATCATGTCACCTGAACTGGAATCCATCTTTAACCTGGTGCTTTTCCAGTGAGGGGGGGTTGGAAACCCAGAGAGACAAAGGGTTCCCGCCTTATGCAAAAGATATATAAAGGGGTGGAACAGAAGAGGGAGGGAGAGGAGCCATCATGGAGAAGCCCCTAGCTAACACCTAAGCTGGAACAAAAGCTGTACCAGGGGAAAGAATTGTGCCCAGGCCTGGAAGGTGTCCAGTCTAAGAAAAACTTACTGAAGCATCTCTGAGGGTGAGATTATCTGTATTTAGTTTGATTAGGCATAGATTTGCGCATTTTATTTTATTTTGCTTGTGACTTACTTTGTTCTGTCTGTTACTACTTTGAACCACTTAAATCCTACTGTCTGTATTTAATAAAATCACTTTTTATTTAGTAATTTACTCAGAGTATGTATTAATACCTGGGGGAGCAAACAACTGTGCATATCTCTCTATCAGTGTTATAGAGGGCGAACAATTTATGAGTTTGCCCTGCATAAGCTTTATGCAGGGTAAAACGGATTTATCTGGGTTTAGACCCCATTGGGAGTTGGGCATCTGAGTGCTAAAGACAAGCTGTTAAGGCTGGATCCCCACTTTGAACTTTAGGGTTCAAATGTAGGGGCCTGCATGAAAACTTCTAAGCTTATCTACCAGCTTAGCTTTGGTCCGCTGCCACCATCACAAGAATTCCCTCCCTGGGAAGCCTTGAGAAACCTTTCACCAATTCCCTGGTGAACACAGATCCAAACCCCCTTGGATCTTAAAACAAGGAGAAGTTAACCATCCCCCCTCCTTCCTTCCACCCTCCTTTCACCAACTCCTGGTGAATACAGATCCAAACCCCCTTGGATCTTAAAACAAGGAGAAATCAATCTGGTTCTTAAAAAAGAAGGCTTTTAATTAAAAAAAAAGGTAAAAATTATCTCTGTAAAATCAGTATGAAGAATACTTTACAGGGTAATCAAACTTAAAGAGCTCAGAGGACCCCCCCTCTGTCTTAGGTTTAAAGTACAGCAAACAAAGATACACACTCTGGTAAAAAGGTACATTTACAAGTTGAGAAAACAAAGTAAATCTAAGACGCCTTGCTGTCTTTTTACTTACTAGTTTGAAATAGGAGAGACTTGTTTAGAAAGATGGGGAGAACCTGGATTGATGTCTGGTCCCTCTCAGTCCCAAGAGCGAACCACCCCTAAAACAAAGAGCACACACACAAACCTTTCCCCCCCCAAGATTTGAAAGTATCTTGTCTCCTTATTGGTCCTTCGGGTCAGGCGTCAGCCAGGTTACCCGAGCCTCTTAACCCTTTACAGGTAAAAGGATTTGGAGTCTCTGTACACAGAGAGCTGTTACCCTTCCCTTCATAGTTATGACAC
>NW_020714039.1:0-4678 GCF_002925995.2 Terrapene triunguis | reverse complement strand
GTCTCTGTACACAGAGAGCTGTTACCCTTCCCTTAATAGTTATGACACGCCCCCCAAATCACAGATAGTGTTGGACGTTCGGTTCCACACTGGCTGTGATTTCTTCCTGGAGTTCTAGGAGAAAACAGAGTTAATAAGACACATGTATCTTTAGACATACTACTGATTATATAAAAACTAACAATATGTTTCATTCCAAGAACAATTGTTAACCAGTTAACTCTGGGAAACTTTCCCGGGAGAGTGCATCAGCCACTTTGTTAGAAGCTCCCGAAATGTGTTGTATTTCAAAATCAAAATCTTGGAGAGCTAAACTCCATCGAAGAAGTTTTTTGTTATTTCCCTTGGCGGTATGAAGCCACTGTAGCGCAGCATGGTCTGTTTGTAGTTGGAAACGCCGTCCCCAAACATATGGGCGTAGCTTTTCCAGCGCGTACACAATGGCGTAGCATTCCTTTTCGCTGATTGACCAGTGGCTTTCCCTCTCAGACAGTTTCTTGCTGAGAAACACTACAGGATGGAATTCTTGATCCGGTCCTTCCTGCATTAAAACTGCTCCCACGCCTCTCTCGGAAGCATCTGTGGTTACTAGGAACGGTTTGTCAAAGTCTGGGGCCCTTAGCACAGGGTCAGACATGAGTGTTGCCTTAAGCTGGTTAAAGGCCCTTTGACACTTATCAGTCCACTGAACTGCATTTGGCTGTTTCTTTCTGGTTAAGTCTGTCAGCGGGGCGGCGATTTGGCTGTAGTGTGGTACAAATCGCCTATAATATCCGGCCAAGCCTAAGAAGGATTGGACCTGTTTCTTGGACTTTGGAACCGGCCACTTTTGGATAGCATCCACTTTGGCCTGTAGGGGATTTATAGTTCCTTGACCCACCTGGTGCCCCAAGTAAGTCACTCTGTTTTGGCCTATTTGACACTTTTTAGCCTTAACAGTTAGTCCTGCCTGTCGGATGCGCTCGAAGACTTTTCCCAGGTGCTCCAGGTATTCTGTCCATGAATCAGAAAAAATGGCCACATCATCGAGGTAGGCAACTGCAGATTCTCCTAATCCCGCTAGGAGACCATCTACAAGTCTTTGGAAGGTGGCGGGTGCATTTCGCAACCCGAAAGGGAGTACATTGAATTCGTACACCCCTGCCTGGGTGACGAAGGCTGACCTTTCCTTAGCGGGTTCATCTAGTGGTACTTGCCAGTACCCTTTGGTTAAGTCTAAAGTAGAGATGAATTGGGCATGTCCCAATTTTTCCAATAGCTCATCTGTGTGTGGCATTGGATAGTTGTCAGGATGAGTTACAGCATTTAGCTTACGGTAGTCCACGCAAAAGCGTATTTCCCCATCTGGTTTGGGAACTAGAACCACTGGAGATGCCCATGCACTGGTAGAGGGGCGGATTATACCCATCTGTAGCATGTCCTGGATCTCCCTTCGTATAGCAGTTTGGGCATGAGGTGACTCCCGGTAGGGTGGGGTTCTAATTGGGTGAGCATTACCTGTGTCAATGGAGTGGTATGCCCGTTCGGTCCGTCCTGGAGTGGCTGAGAAAATCGGTGCAAAGCTTGTGCACAGCTCCTTGATCTGCTGTCGCTGCAGACGTCCCAGGGTCGTGGAGAGGTTCACCTCTTCCACGCCACCATTCCTTTTTCCTTCGTAGTAGACACCTGCCGGCCACTCCGCGTCATCTGTTTCCTGGGCTGTAAACTGGCAAACGTTTAATTCTCTGGAATAAAAGGGCTTAAGAGAATTAACATGGTATACCTTAGGCTTTATGTTGGAGGTGGGGGAGGCTATGAGATAGTTAACAGCTCCTAGGCGCTCCTGGACCGTGAATGGTCCTTCCCACGACGCTTCCATTTTATGGGCCTGGAGCGCCTTTAAGACCATGACTTGGTCTCCTACTTTGAAGGACCGTTCTCTGGAATGTTTATCATACCAGGCCTTTTGCTCTTCCTGAGCATCCTTTAGGTTTTCTTTAGCAAGGGCTAAAGAGTGTCGGAGGGTGTTTTGTAGGTTGCTTACAAAGTCTAGAATGTTAGTTCCTGGAGAAGGCGTAAACCCCTCCCATTGCTGCTTCACCAACTGTAATGGCTCCTTAACCTCGCGGCCATACACAAGTTCAAATGGTGAAAACCCTAAACTGGGATGTGGAACAGCCCTGTAGGCAAAAAGCAACTGCTGCAACACTAGGTCCCAATCATTGGAGTGTTCATTTACGAATTTACGTATCATGGCCCCCAAAGTTCCGTTAAACCTCTCCACCAGACCATTGGTTTGATGGTGATGAGGGGTGGCAACCAAGTGATTCACCCCATGAGCTTCCCACAGGTTTTTCATTTTCCCTGCCAGGAAATTAGTTCCCGAATCTGTAAGGATGTCGGAGGGCCACCCTACCCTGGCAAAAATGTCTGCTAATGCCTGGCACACACTTTTAGCCTTGGTGTTGCTTAAGGGTACAGCTTCCGGCCATCGGGTAGCAAAATCCATGAAAGTCAGTACGTACTGCTTTCCTCTGGGTGTCTTCCTTGGGAAAGGACCCAGAATATCCACAGCTACTCGCTGAAATGGGACCTCAATTATGGGTAGTGGCTGGAGAGGGGCTTTAACCTGGTCTTGGGGCTTTCCCACTCGTTGGCACACCTCACAAGACCGGACATAATTAGCAACGTCCTTGCCCATTCCCTCCCAGTGGAAGGACTTCCCCAACCGGTCTTTGGTTCTGTTCACCCCAGAATGGCCACTGGGATGATCATGGGCTAAGCTCAAGAGCTTTACCCGATACTTAGTGGGAACTACCAACTGTCTTTGAGGATGCCAGTCTTCCTGGTGCCCACCAGAAAGAGTCTCCTTGTATAAAAGTCCTTTTTCTACAACAAACCGGGATCGGTTAGAAGAGCTGAGAGGCGGTGGGGTGCTCCGCGCCGCCGCCCAAGCTTTCTGAAGGCTGTCATCTGCTTCCTGCTCAGCCTGGAACTGTTCCCTTGATGCTGGAGACATCAGTTCCTCCTTGGACTGTGGACTGGGGCTTGGTCCCTCTGGAAGCGATGCAGGTGCTGGGGCTGTTTCCATTGACTGTGAACCGCTGTCCTCTGGTGCACTATGTGGTATTTCAGGCTCTGGCTGAGCCTCCTGGGTAGGGTTATCTGCTACTTCCGCCAGTTCAGGCTCGCTGGTGCCCTCTGGCATTGGAGTTGTAGATGGGTTTGCAAGCGCTGGACTCAGTGCTGGCAATGGTTCTGGTGCTGGTTGCGTTGTCAGTTCCGGTTCCGGGACTGGCTTTGGCTGGGTCTCTGGGATTGGATCCACTACGGCTGTTGCAGTCGTTGGCAGGGGATCCGGTTCCACCACCTGTGTTTGGGTCTCCGGTAACACAGACGGGGCCCTGGTGGACGGCTCAGGAACAGGGATGGGGGTGAAAGCTTGCTTAGCCTGGCTGCGGGTGACTATTCCCACCCTCTTGGCTAGCTTCACATGGTTGGCCAAGTTTTCCCCCAGCAGCATGGGGATGGGATAATTGTCATAGACTGCAAAAGTCCACATTCCTGCCTAGCCCTTGTACTGGACATGCAGCTGGGCTGTAGGCAAGGTTACAGACTGTGACACGAAGGGTTGAATTGTCACTGTAGCCTCCGGGTTGATGAGTTTGGGGTCCACTAGGGATTGGTGGATAGTTGACACTTGTGCCCCAGTATCCCTCCAAGCGATAACCTTCTTTCCGCCCACTCTCAAGGTTTCCCTTCGCTCCGAGGGTATGAGAGAGGCATCTGGATCTGGGGATCTTTGGTGTGACTGGGGTGTAATGAACTGTAATCGGTTGGGGTTCTTGGGGCAGTGAGCCTTTATATGCCCCAGTTCATTACATTTAAAACATCGCCCTGCTAAGGTATCACCGGGGCGATGTTGGTTGGTGGAGACTGGTGGGGTGGGGTGAGAAGGCGTCTGGGGTTTCCCTTGGGATGTGGGTGGGGCCTTGGGTTGTCCCCGGTGATAAGGTTTTGTTTCGGCTTGCCCCTTCTGATATTCGCTCCAACTGCTACTAGCTTTTTTCTTTTCTGTCACCTCCACCCATTTGGCTCCAATCTCCCCCGCCTCGGTTACAGTTTTGGGCTTCCTATCTAGGATGTACCTTTCTATTTCCTCAGGAACACCCTCTAAAAACTGCTCCATTTGCAATAGGAAGGGCAACTCTTCCGTAGATTTAACATTTGCTCCTGATATCCAGGCATCCCAATTTTTTCCGATGTGGTAGGCATGTCGGGTAAATGACACATCAGGTTTCCACCTTAGGGCTCTGAACCGCCGACGGGCATGCTCAGGTGTTAGCCCCATTCTGATTCTGGCCTTGTTTTTAAAAAGTTCATAACTGTTCATGTGTTCCTTAGGCATTTCAGCCGCCACCTCTGCTAAGGGTCCACTGAGCTGCGGTCTCAGCTCTACCATGTACTGGGTTAGAGGGATGCTGTATCCAAGGCAGGCCCTTTCAAAATTTTCTAAGAAGGCCTCAGTATCATCGCCTGCCTTGTAGGTGGGGAATTTCCTGGGATGGGAAGTGGTACCTGGAGAGGAGTTGTTAGGATGGTCTGCTGCATCCTGCCTAGTCCTTGCTGCTTCCAGTTCCATCTCTCTCTTGTGGGCCTCCTGTTTGGCTTTTTCTTCTCTTTCATGGGCCTCCTGTTT
>NW_020714038.1:0-1306 GCF_002925995.2 Terrapene triunguis | reverse complement strand
AGAAAGAATGGATGAGGAGCTTGGAAGGGTGAACTGGACTGGCCGGGGAAGCAGATGAGGCAAGGAGTTGAGGTGGGAAGGGGGTAATAGTTGGGTGGGGAAAGAAGCAGAATGCCTGAACAATTTTTTTCAGATTATTTAAATCATCCCTATTCTGAGACTTGTAATTTTTGTCCTGGAAGTAATTATCACCAATTGACAAACTTCTGGTAATAGTAACCTGGGGTAGAAAGCATGGTATGACTTGGTCGAGTTAGTATTACTGATATGAGCTACTGTAATGAGCTCATCTTATACCTTTCGGATGTCACTGCAGATAAGCTTCAAAATGTCTCATGTGCCAAGATTTTTAAATCAAACAAGTCTTCAGACTGTAGGTTCAAAATGTGTTTAATGCATTGGAGATAACAGGTTTTGAATCAGCTCTTGTAGTTTAATGTGAGGCTTATTTTAAATATGTGACCTTTAGAAGCCTACAGTACATATATACTACCTCCTCCCCTCAGATGTTCTAAATTCATTAAGTGGCACAGATACTGTTTCTTTATTTGGAGACAAGGAACCAGGTATGTAAGGAGAGTGCAGTGGTCTTATTTTTCACTTAGTAATTTGTAAAATGTTTGGTTTGCAGCTGCCTGCTATTGACCTTCTTGATTCATTAGAGTTCATTATTGTGTTCTGGTTAGAATCCATTTTGCTGAACAACATGCACTTGAAGACCACTTAACCTTCCTCTAGTCCTTTTCTAGGTTCCACTCAAGAGATTATGTGGTCTTTGCTATCCATATGCTTGATTAATGAATACTTTGTAAAGTTTTGACTGTTGTAGAGCAGTCAAAAAGCAGGAGGCATGTTGTATATAGCAAACATATTTAAAGAAGTGTTTTTTCAAGGCATTCAGAAGTTGGCAATATAGATTTTGACCGATTTTTATACAGCTAAATGGCTACTAGACATTATTTTTTTTTAAAGTGACTCCTCTGTGAAGAAATAATGCAAAAGTAGGTAGATACTTTCACTTGAGAGAAAACTTTGAGGAATTTTTAAATACTCTTTGTGTCCTAATATAAAAAGTGAAGTACATTGAAGCATGTACAAGAAATCACCCTTATTAGGCAACCTCTGGTTTTAAAGCTACATCCCTAAGGCTCCTAGTATATGATAAATGTCACCTTTATTAAGAGTCCATCTGTGTTATGCAACAGATGGGTGTAGTTCCTTGTAAGGTTACTTAAAAACTTCAGCATATACAGACTTAGACCACTTGGAAAGAATTACAGAATTGATGTGGCTACAAGTACATTTT
>NW_020714037.1:0-4815 GCF_002925995.2 Terrapene triunguis | reverse complement strand
AGAAAGAATGGATGAGGAGCTTGGAAGGGTGAACTGGACTGGCCGGGCAAGCAGATGAGGCAAGGAGTTGAGGTGGGAAGCGGGTAATAGTTGGGTGGGGAAAGAAGCAGAATGCCTGAACAATTTTTTTCAGATTATTTAAATCATCCCTATTCTGAGACTTGTAATTTTTGTCCTGGAAGTAATTATCACCAATTGACAAACTTCTGGTAATAGTAACCTGGGGTAGAAAGCATGGTATGACTTTGTCGAGTTAGTATTACTGATATGAGCTACTGTAATGAGCTCATCTTATACCTTTCGGATGTCACTGCAGATAAGTTTCAAAATGTCTGATGTGCCAAGATTTTTAAATCAAACAAGTCTTCAGACTGTAGGTTCAAAATGTGTTTAATGCATTGGAGATAACAGGTTTTGAATCAGCTCTTGTAGTTTAATGTGAGGCTTATTTTAAATATGTGACCTTTAGAAGCCTACAGTACATATATACTACCTCCTCCCCTCAGATGTTCTAAATTCATTAAGTGGCACAGATACTGTGTTTCTTTATTTGGAGACAAGGAACCAGGTATGTAAGGAGAGTGCAGTGGTCTTATTTTTCACTTAGTAATTTGTAAAATGTTTGGTTTGCAGCTGCCTGCTATTGACCTTCCTGATTCATTAGAGTTCATTATTGTGTTCTGGTTATAATCCATTTTGCTGAACAACATGCACTTGAAGACCACTTAACTTTCCTCTAGTCCTTTTCTAGTTTCCACTCAAGAGATTATGTGGTCTTTGCTATCCATATGCTTGATTAATGAATACTTTGTAAAGTTTTGACTGTTGTAGAGCAGTCAAAAGGCAGGAGGCATGTTGTATATAGCAAACATATTTAAAGAAGTGTTGTTTTTTCAAGGCATTCAGAAGTTGGCAATATAGATTTTGACCGATTTTATACAGCTAAATGGCTACTAGACATTTTTTTTTTTTTAAAAGTGACTCCTCTGTGAAGAAACAGTGCAAAAGTAGGTAGATACTTTCACTTGAGAGAAAACTTTGAGGAATTTTTAAATACTCTTTGTGTCCTAATATAAAAAGTGAAGTACATTGAAGCATGTACAAGAAATCACCCTTATTAGGCAACCTCTGGTTTTAAAGCTACATCCCTAAGGCCTGGTCTACACTAGGCTTTTATGTCGACTTTAGCGCCGTTATATCGAATTAACCCTGCACCCGTCCACACCAGGAAGCCATTTAGTTCGACAGAAAGCTCTCTTTAAATCGATTTCTGTAATCCTCCCCAACGAGAGGAGTAGCGCTAAATTCGACATGGCCATATCGAATTAGGCTAGGTGTGGATGGAAATCGACGGTAATAGCTCCGGGAGCTATCCCACAGTGCACCACTCTGTTGACGCTCTGGACAGCAGTCCGAGCTCGGATGCTCTGACCAGCCACACCCCCGGGAAAATTTGAATTCATTTTCATTTTCCTGTCAGGGCAGTTTGAATCTCAGTTCCTCTTTGGACATCGAGGGGAGCTCAGCAGCAGTGGCAACTATGCAGAGCTCTCCAGCAGAGATGGCCGTGCAATCCAATAGAAAGAGGGCCCCAGCATGGACTGATCGGGAAGTCTTGGATCTCATCGCAGTGTGGGGCGATGAGTCCGTGCTTTCAGAGCTGCGCTCCAAAAGAAGGAATGCTAAGATCTACGAGAAGATCTCCAAAGCCATGGCAGAGAGAGGCTACAGCCGGGATGCAACGCAGTGCCGCGTGAAAATCAAGGAGCTGAGACAAGGCTACCAAAAAACCAAAGAGGCTAACGGACGCTCCGGATCCCAGCCCCACACATCCCGTTTCTACGAGGCACTGCATTCCATCCTGGGAGCGGCCGCCACCACTACCCCACCCCTGACCGTGGACTCCGAGGATGGGATCATGTCCGCGGCCGGTTCCTCGTCGGACATGACAGCGGACGGGGAAGATGAAGAAGGAGATGAGGAGGACGAGGCAGTCGACAGCGCTGGCACCGCTGATTTCCCCGACAGCCAGGAGCTCTTCATCACCCTTACCGAGATCCCCTACCAACCGTCCCCATCCCTTACCCCGGACACAGAATCAGGGGACGGATCAAGCAGTAAGTGCTGTAAACATGTAAACATTTATTTAAAACAGAACGGTAATATTTATACTATTAACAATGTATATTTATAAAAGTGCTGTAAACTAGTAAAAAAATAATCAGGTACAAAACAGGAATATTTACAAAGGTAACAAATGGGTTTTGCATGATTTCTCTGTCTTAGGCTCTTCTCAATTTAGTCCCAAGTATTTTAAAAAAATTTCACAATGTCCGTTACTACATGATTCCCAGGCCCAAGACGCTCCACTCCAAAGTCTCAGTGCACCTACGCGAAAATCCGGTCAATGTGGCCGGGGATCGACGAGAAATCCTCGTAGGAGAACTCCTCGTAGGTCTCGTGGAGGTAGAGCTCAAGCCTGTTGATCAGGTTCCGGGGTAGGGCGATCTTAGTGGGCCCTCCGTGGTAGCAGACATGTCCCCTCCATGCCACAATCAGGTACTCGGGGATCATGGCCCGACATAGCATGGCGGCATACGGCCCCGGTTTTTGCATGCTTTCCCGCAGCATGCGTTCTCTCTGGGTGTCCGGGATCCTCAGGAGGGTGATGTCGCTCATGACGCCCTGCTTTGAATTAGGGAGGGGAATGTTAGTATTGGGACTGCTTTACAGCCACGCGGTGGAGGGAGAGGGGCAGCATACAGGGATCTTTCCCTGGGACAGCCGCGAGGGGGTGGGACAGGGGCAGAGTTGATGCTGTCCTGATTGCTGGCAGCAGAGACTGGCATTGCTTTCAATGTGAAAGGAGGCCAGTGCTACTGCTGGAGTTTTAAGCAGCCACAAGTCTGCGGCTTACCATTATTGCCCGCTCCAGAAGTTCAGGTCTCCAGCCACAGTTCTCTGAACAGTCCAAGACCTCCGCAAGTCCACAGGCACTGAAGGCGACGGCCGAAAATTCGACCTTGTCCTGAGTGCGCATGTGAGAGGTTCAGTGCATGGTCTTGTTCACAGAGAAAGACTAGGTTCTTTGTATACAATTTCATTTATCTGTCTCAGGAATTCACTCCCTTTTTACAATTCACACAGACACATCTGCGACTGTCTCCCAACCCAGCCTGTCAGCACACTCCCAGAGGCTAGCGCAGATTAGGCGGAGGAAGAAGAAGACGCGTGAAGACATGTTCTCAGAACTAATGGGCTGCTCCCGAGCCCAGGCAGCCCAGCAGACACAGTGGAGGGAGAACTTGTCACAAATGCACCGAGCAGTCATGGAACGGGAGGAGAGGTGGCGTCAGGAGGACCAACAGGCTACTGAAAAGCTGCTTGGACTAATGAGGGAGCAAACGGACACGCTCCGGCGCCTTGTGGATGTTCTGCAAGACCGGAGGCAGGAGGACAGAGCCCCGCTGCAGTCTATCTGTAACCGCCCTCACCCGCCACCAAGTCCCACACCACCCTCACCCAAAGTCCAAAGAAGGAGGGGCGGCAAGGGCCGTTAAAACTTTCAGTCAACCCCTGCAGACTGCTCTAGCACTAGAAGGCTGACATTCCCCAAAATTTCATAAGTCCTTTCCCACCCACCTCACAGAAGCCCCCGTCCAAGTTTCACACCCCACGTTTCATGTCTGGTTCGCAATAAAATGTTTGTTTCTGTCCATTACTGTTTCAGTCAGGTTCTTTTGAGGGAGAGTCTGTCTGGAGGGGGGGAAGGGGCTTGGTAATTGGACAGGACAGTGACCTTTAGCAGGGTACAGAGGCGGTGTCAGGTCCAGCATCAGGACACATACACAGTGCAGTCACTGGTTACCCTGGTCAGTCTGGGAGGTGTTTTTCATGTTCTCCATTGAAATAACCAGTCCACCAGTGCGGAGCCTGTCATTCCGGGAGTTTAGAAGCATCATTTGCATCAGAACACTGAACCCGCCCCCCGCCACAGTCTGCGTCCCCGGTTTAAAATATTCCCGCGAAAACAGCAATACAGACAACGGTGTTCATTAAAAAATCGAAATGATTTTATTTTTTGGGAAGGGGAAGGGGGTGAAGGTTGTATGTAACTGGAGAGGATAGTCAAAATGAACTGGGTAAAGAAACGGGGGCAGGTTCAGCTTCTCTGTCCACAAACTGAAAAGTCACTGGTTGCCCTGCTCACTCAGGAACCTAGCTTTCAAAGCCTCCCGGATGCACAGGGCGTCCCGCTGGGATCTTCTAATGGCCCGGCTGTCTGGCTGGACGTAATCAGCAGCCAGGCTATTTGCCTCTAGCTCCCACCCCGCCATAAAGGTCTCCCCCTTGCTCTCACACAGATTGTGGAGCACACAGCAAGCTGCAATAACGATGGGGATATTGGTTTCACTGAGATCACAGCGAGTGAGTAAGCTTCTCCATCTCCCTTTGAGACGGCCAAAAGCACACTCCACCACCATTCTGCACTTGCTCAGACGGTAGTTGAACAGTTCTTTTTCTGTGTCCAGGGCGCCAGTATAGGGCTTCATGAGCCAGGGCATTAGCGGGTAGGCTGGGTCCCCGAGGATGACTGTAGGCATCTCCACATCCCCAAGAGTTATTTTGTGGTCTGGGAAGTAAATACCTTCCTGCAGCCGTCTAAACAGACCAGAGTTCCTGAACACGCGAGCGTCATGAACCTTGCCCGGCCATCCGACGTAGATGTTTGTAAACCGTCCCCGATGGTCCACCAGTGCTTGCAGCACCATTGAAAAGTAGCCCTTTCTATTGATGTACTGGCTGGCCTGGTGG
>NW_020714036.1:0-3101 GCF_002925995.2 Terrapene triunguis | reverse complement strand
AGCAAGTGCAGAATGGTGGTGGAGTGTGCTTTTGGCCGTCTCAAAGGGAGATGGAGAAGCTTACTCACTCGCTGTGATCTCAGTGAAACCAATATCCCCATCGTTATTGCAGCTTGCTGTGTGCTCCACAATCTGTGTGAGAGCAAGGGGGAGACCTTTATGGCGGGGTGGGAGCTAGAGGCAAATAGCCTGGCTGCTGATTACGTCCAGCCAGACAGCCGGGCCATTAGAAGATCCCAGCGGGACGCCCTGTGCATCCGGGAGGCTTTGAAAGCTAGGTTCCTGAGTGAGCAGGGCAACCAGTGACTTTTCAGTTTGTGGACAGAAAAGCTGAACCTGCCCCCGTTTCTTTACCCAGTTCATTTTGACTATCCTCTCCAGTTACATACCCCCTTCACCCCCTTCCCCTTCCCAAAAAATAAAATCATTTCGATTTTGTTAATGAACACCGTTGTCTGTATTGCTGTTTTCGCGGGAATATTTTAAACCGGGGACGCAGACTGTGGCGGGGGGCGGGTTTAGTGTTCTGATGCAAATGATACTTCTAAACTCCCGGAATGACAGGCTCCGCACTGGTGGACTGGTTATTTCAATGGAGCCTGCCAGCACTCCTGGGGGGGACTGTGTGTATGTGTCGGCTATGTGACTTTCTGGCAGGGGGGGTAGGGTTACAGATCCCCTGCTGCGTGGATCTGTGAGCCAGGATAAGGACCGCTGCATAAGATCTGTAACTGCCCTCCCCCGCCACAAAGTCACAGAGCAACCCCCCCCCCCCCAAAACATGAAAAGCACCTCCCAGACTGACCAGGGTAACCAGTGACTGCACTGGTTATGTGTCCTGATGCTGGACCTGACACCGCCTCTGTACCCTGCTAAAGGTGACTGTCCTGTCCAATTACCAAGCCCCTTCCCCCCCTCCAGACAGACTCTCCCTCAAAAGAACCTGACTGAAACAGTAATGAACAGAAACAAACATTTTATTGCGAACCAGACATGAAACGTGGGGGGTGAAACTTGGACGGGGGCTTGTGTGAGGTGGGTAGGAAAGGACTTATGAAATTTTGGGGAATGTCAGCCTTCTACTGCTAGAGCAGTCTGCAGGGGTTGATTGAAAGTTTTAACGGCCCTTGCCGCCCCTCCTTCTTTGGACTTTGGGTGAGGGTGGTGTGGGACTTGGTGGCGGGTGAGGGCGGTTACAGATAGACTGCAGCGGGGCTCTGTCCTCCTGCCTCCGGTCTTGCAGAACATCCACAAGGCGCCGGAGCGTGTCCGTTTGCTCCCTCATTAGTCCAAGCAGCTTTTCAGTAGCCTGTTGGTCCTCCTGACGCCACCTCTCCTCCCGTTCCATGACTGCTCGGTGCATTTGTGACAAGTTCTCCCTCCACTGTGTCTGCTGGGCTGCCTGGGCTCGGGAGCAGCCCATTAGTTCTGTGAACATGTCTTCACGCGTCTTCTTCTTCCTCCGCCTAATCTGCGCTAGCCTCTGGGAGTGTGCTGACAGGCTGGGTTGGGAGACAGTCGCAGATGTGTCTGTGTGAATTTTAAAAAGGGAGTGAATTCCTGAGACAGATAAATGAAATTGTATACAAAGAACCTAGTCTTTCTCTGTGAACAAGACCATGCACTGAACCTCTCACATGCGCACTCAGGACAAGGTCGAATTTTCGGCCGTCGCCTTCAGTGCCTGTGGACTTGCGGAGGTCTTGGAGTGTTCAGAGAACTGTGGCTGGAGACCTGAACTTCTGGAGCGGGCAATAATGGTAAGCCGCAGACTTGTGGCTGCTTAAAACTCCAGCAGTAGCACTGGCCTCCTTTCACATTGAAAGCAATGCCAGTCTCTGCTGCCAGCAATCAGGACAGCATCAACTCTGCCCCTGTCCCACCCCCTCGCGGCTGTCCCAGGGAAAGATCCCTGTATGCTGCCCCTCTCCCTCCACCGCGTGGCTGTAAAGCAGTCCCAATACTAACAGTCCCCTCCCTAATTCAAAGCAGGGCGTCATGAGCGACATCACCCTCCTGAGGATCCCGGACACCCAGAGAGAACGCATGCTGCGGGAAAGCATGCAGAAACCGGGGCCGTATGCCGCCATGCTATGTCGGGCCATGATCCCCGAGTACCTGATTGTGGCATGGAGGGGACATGTCTGCTACCACGGAGGGCCCACTAAGATCGCCCTACCCCGGAACCTGATCAACAGGCTTGAGCTCTACCTCCACGAGACCTACGAGGAGTTCTCCTACGAGGATTTCTCGTCGATCCCCGGCCACATTGACCGGATTTTCGCGTAGGTGCACTGAGACTTTGGAGTGGAGCGTCTTGGGCCTGGGAATCATGTAGTAACGGACATTGTGAAATTTTTTTAAAATACTTGGGACTAAATTGAGAAGAGCCTAAGACAGAGAAATCATGCAAAACCCATTTGTTACCTTTGTAAATATTCCTGTTTTGTACCTGATTATTTTTTTACTAGTTTACAGCACTTTTATAAATATACATTGTTAATAGTATAAATATTACCGTTCTGTTTTAAATAAATGTTTACATGTTTACAGCACTTACTGCTTGATCCGTCCCCTGATTCTGTGTCCGGGGTAAGGGATGGGGACGGTTGGTACGGGATCTCGGTAAGGGTGATGAAGAGCTCCTGGCTGTCGGGGAAATCAGCGGTGCCAGCGCTGTCGACTGCCTCGTCCTCCTCATCTCCTTCTTCATCTTCCCCGTCCGCTGTCATGTCCGACGAGGAACCGGCCGCGGACATGATCCCATCCTCGGAGTCCACGGTCAGGGGTGGGGTAGTGGTGGCGGCCGCTCCCAGGATGGAATGCAGTGCCTCGTAGAAACGGGATGTGTGGGGCTGGGATCCGGAGCGTCCGTTAGCCTCTTTGGTTTTTTGGTAGCCTTGTCTCAGCTCCTTGATTTTCACGCGGCACTGCGTTGCATCCCGGCTGTAGCCTCTCTCTGCCATGGCTTTGGAGATCTTCTCGTAGATCTTAGCATTCCTTCTTTTGGAGCGCAGCTCTGAAAGCACGGACTCATCGCCCCACACTGCGATGAGATCCAAGACTTCCCGATCAGTCCATGCTGGGGCCCTCTTTCTATT
>NW_020714035.1:0-3029 GCF_002925995.2 Terrapene triunguis | reverse complement strand
ACTCGCTGTGATCTCAGCGAAACCAATATCCCCATCGTTATTGCAGCTTGCTGTGTGCTCCACAATCTGTGTGAGAGCAAGGGGGAGACCTTTATGGCGGGGTGGGAGGTTGAGGCAAATAGCCTGGCTGCTGATTACGCCCAGCCAGACAGCCGGGCGATTAGAAGAGCCCAGCGGGACGCGCTGTGCATCCGGGAGGCTTTGAAAGCCAGTTTCAAGGCTGAGCAGGGTACCCAGTGACTTTTAAGTTTGTGGACACAGAAGCAGAACTTGCCCCCGTTTCTTTACCCAGTTGCCGTCGACTATCCTCTCCAATCACATACCCCCTTCACCCCCTTCCCAAAAAATAAAATCTGTTCTGTTTTGTTAATGGACACCATTGTCTTTATTACTGTTTTCGCGGGAATGTTTTAAACCTGGGACGCAGACTGTGGCGGGGGGCGGGTTTAGTGTTGTGATGCAAATGATGCTTCTAAACTCCAGGAATGACAGGCTCCGCGGTGGTGGACTGGTTGTTTCAACGGAGCCTGCCAGCCCTCCTGGCCGGGACTGCGTGTATGTGTCGGCTATGTGACTGTCTTGCAGGGGGAGGAGGGTTACAGATCCCCTGCTGCGCGGCTCTGTGATCCAGGGTAAGGACCGCTGCATAAGATCTGTAACTGCCCTCCCCCGCCACCAAGTCACAGAGCAACACCACCGCCCCCACCACACAAAACATGAAAACCACCTCCCAGACTGACCAGGATAACTAGTCACTGCACTGTATATGTGCCCTGCTGCTGCACCTGCCCCCTGCTAAAGGTGACTGTCCTGTCCAATGACCAAGCCCCTTCCCCCCCTTCAGACAGACTCCCCTCCAAAAGAAGAGGATGGAAACAGAAATGAACAGAAACGTATTCTTTATTAACAACCGCACATGGAACGGGGGGGTGAAACTTGGACGGGGTCTTGTGTGAGGCGGGTAGGAAAGGACTTTTCAAATTTTGGGGAATGAGAGCCTTCTAGTGGTAGAGCAGTCCGCAGGGGTGGAGTGAAATTTTTCACGGCCCCTTCCACCCCTCCGTGTTTGGACTTTGGGTGAGGGGGGGTATGGGACTTGGTGGCGGGGCAGGGCAGTTACAGAGAGACTGCAGCGGGGCTCTCTCCTCCTGCCTCCGGTCCTGCAGAACATCCACAAGGCGGCGGAGCGTGTCCGTTTGCTCCCTCATTAGTCCAAGCAGCGTTTGAGTAGCCTGCCTGTCCTCCTGTCGCCACCTCTCCTCCCGTTCCATGTTTGCCCGGTGCATTTGGGACAAGTTCTCCCTCCACTGTGTCTGCTGGGCTGCCTGTGCTCGGGAGCATTCCATTAGTTCAGCAAACATGTCTTCCCGTGTCCTCTTCTTCCTCCTCCTAATGTGCGCTAGCCTCTGGGCAGATGTGGCTGTGGGAATTGGAAAAAGGGAGTGAATTCCTGAGACAGATCAATGTATCTGTGAACAGAGAACATAGTCTTTCTCTGTGAACAAGCCCATGCAGAGCACCTATCACACGCGCACTGAGGACAAGGTCGAATTTTCGGCCCTCGCCTACAGTGCCTGCGGTCTTGCTGTGGCGAGCTGAGGAGCAGGGCAGGACACCGGACTTTGTCTAGATGGCAAACATGGTAAGCCGTAGACTTGTGGCCGCTTAAAACTTTAAGAGTGGCACTGGCCTCCTTTCACATAGAAAGCAATGCGAGTCTCTGCTGGCAGCAATCCTGCAAGCATGAACTCTGGCCCTGTCCCACCCCCTCGCGGCTGTAAACCGCGTGGCTGTAAACCGGCGGTTGCAGTTCTGTAAAGGGATGGGCAAGCAGTCCCAATACTAACTTTCCCCTACCTAATTCACAGCAGGGAGTCATGCCAGACATCACCCTCCTGAAGGTCTCGGAGAGCCAGAAGGAGAAGATGCTCCGGGACAGCCTGCAGAAACCGGGGCCATTTGCTGCGCTGCTCTGCAAGGCCATGATCCCAGAGTACCTGCTGGCGTTGTGGCAGGGAAACGTGTCCTACCACGGGGGGCCTAATAAGCTTTCCCTGCCCAGGAACCTGCTGATGAGGCTGGAAAAACACCTGCAGGAGGTGTATGAGGAGTTCTCCCCGGAGGATGTCGCCTCTATCCCCGGTTACATTGACCAGTTCTTGGCTTAGGTGCCCTTGGAGGGACAAATGACTGCAGGGTTTTGGGCACTATAATCATGAAGCGGACATTGTGCAATTTTTTGAAAATGGTTCGGACTATATATTGAGGCGCCCAAAGACAGACTAATCATGACACACTTTGCACTGATTCCCCTTTTGTTTGACTTTCCTGTTTACATGTTTTGAAGCACTTTACCCACTGTTAATATTTTCAATCTTCCTGTTTTGTTGCAAATAAATGTTTACATGTTTTAAAGCACTTTAGCTACTGTTAATATTTTAAATATGCCAGTTATGTTGTAAATAAATGTTTAGATATTTAAAACACTTACTGCTTGATCCTTCCCCTGAATCTGTGTCTGGGGTAACGGCGGGGGACGGTTGGTAGGGGATCTCTGTCAGGGTGATGAAGAGCTCCTGGCTGTCGGGGAAATCAGCGGTGCCAGCGCTGTCGACTGCCTCGTCCTCCTCATCTCCTTCTTCATCTTCCCCGTCCGCTAACATGTCGGAGGAACCGGCCGCGGACAATATCCCATCCTCAGAGTCCACGGTCAGGGGTGGGGTAGTGGTGGCGGCCGCACCTAGGATGGAATGCAGTGCCTCGTAGAAACGGGATGTGTGGGGCTGGGATCCAGAGCGTCCGTTTGCCTCTTTGGTCTTCTGGTAGCCTTGTCTCAGCTCCTTGATTTTCACGCGGCACTGCGTTGCATCCCGGCTGTAGCCTCTCTCTGCCATGGCTTTAGAGATCTTCTCATAGGTCTTTGCATTCCGTCTTTTGGAGTGCAGCTCGGAAAGCACGGACTCATCTCCCCACACAGCGATGAGATCCAAGACTTCCCGATCCGTCCATGCTGGGGCCCTCTTTCTATT
>NW_020714034.1:0-1377 GCF_002925995.2 Terrapene triunguis | reverse complement strand
GAGCCTTACACTAAAGAGGCTCTGCTTCCTTCACGTTTCACTCTAAGGGTATGTCTACACTACGAGAGTAGTTCGATTTTAGTTAAATCGAATATGTGCAATCGATATTAGAAAGTCGAACGTGTGTGTCTACACTAAGGACAGTAATTCGACTTTGTCAGTCCACACTACCAGGGAAAGCGTCGACATTGGAAGCAGTGCACTGTGGGCAGCTATCCCACAGTTCCCGCAGTCCCCGCTGCCCATTGGAATTCTGGGTCGAGCCCCCAATGCCTTCTGGGTAAAAAAATGTGGCGAGGGTGCTTTTGGGTAACTGTCGTCATCCGTCAGTCACTACCGCCCTCCCTCCCTCCCTGAAAGCGCCGGCGGGAAATCAGTTCGCGCACTTTTAGATCAGTGACAGCGCGGACGCCACAGCACTGCGATCATGGATCCCGCTGCGACCATCGCTGCAGTTGTGGCCGTTCTCAACGCCTCGCAGCTTATCATACACCTTTCCCTGAGGCAGATGCAGAGAAATCAGGCGAGGAGGCTACGGCACCGCCGTGAGGGCCTGAAGTCGGAGAGTAGCACAGAGCTGTCAGAAACCACGAGCCCCAGCGCCCAGGACATCACGGTGGCAATGGGGCATGTGGATTTTGTTGAACGGCGATTCTGGGCCCGGGAAACAAGCACGGACTGGTGGGACCGCATAGTGCTTCAGGTCTGGGATGAATCCCAGTGGCTGCGAAACTTTCGCATGCGGAAGGGGACCTTCCTGGAACTTTGTGACTTGCTGTCCCCTGCCCTGAAGCGCAAGGACACCCGCATGCGAGCAGCCCTCACTGTCCAGAAGCGAGTGGCCATAGCCCTCTGGAAGCTTGCAACGCCGGACAGCTACCGGTCAGTCGCGAACCACTTTGGCGTGGGCAAATCTACCGTGGGGGTTGTTGTCCTGCAAGTAGCCAAGGCAATCGTCAAGGTACTGCTGTCAAAGGTAGTGACCCTGGGAAACGCGCAGGCCATCATAGATGGCTTCGCCGCGATGGGATTCCCAAACTGCGGTGGGGCTATAGATGGGACTCACATCCCTATCCTGGGACCGGGCCACCAGGCCAGCCAGTACATCAATAGAAAGGGCTACTTTTCAATGGTGCTGCAAGCACTGGTGGACCATCGGGGACGGTTTACAAACATCTACGTCGGATGGCCGGGCAAGGTTCATGACGCTCGCGTGTTCAGGAACTCTGGTCTGTTTAGACGGCTGCAGGAAGGTATTTACTTCCCAGACCACAAAATAACTCTTGGGGATGTGGAGATGCCTACAGTCATCCTCGGGGACCCAGCCTACCCGCTAATGCCCTGGCTCATGAAGCCCTATACTGGCGCCCTGGACAC
>NW_020714033.1:0-4144 GCF_002925995.2 Terrapene triunguis | reverse complement strand
AAGGTGGCGGGTGCATTTCGCAACCCGAAAGGGAGTACATTGAATTCGTACACCCCTGCCTGGGTGACGAAGGCTGACCTTTCCTTAGCGGGTTCATCTAGTGGTACTTGCCAGTACCCTTTGGTTAAGTCTAAAGTAGAGATGAATTGGGCATGTCCCAATTTTTCCAATAGCTCATCTGTGCGTGGCATTGGATAGTTGTCAGGACGAGTTACAGCATTTAGCTTACGGTAGTCCACGCAAAAGCGTATTTCCCCATCTGGTTTGGGAACTAGAACCACTGGAGATGCCCATGCACTGTTAGAGGGGCGGATTATACCCATCTGTAGCATGTCCTGGATCTCCCTTTGTATAGCCGCTTGGGCATGAGGTGACTCCCGGTAGGGTGGGGTTCTAATTGGGTGAGCATTACCTGTGTCAATGGAGTGGTATGCCCGTTCGGTCCGTCCTGGAGTGGCTGAGAAAATCGGTGCAAAGCTTGTGCACAGCTCCTTGATCTGCTGTCGCTGCAGACGTCCCAGGGTCGTGGAGAGGTTCACCTCTTCCACGCCACCATTCCTTGTTCCTTCGTAGTAGACACCTGCAGGCCACTCCGCGTCATCTGTTTCCTGGGCTGTAAACTGGCAAACGTTTAATCCTCTGGAATAAAAGGGCTTAAGAGAATTAACATGGTATACCTTAGGCTTTATGTTGGAGGTGGGGGAGGCTATGAGATAGTTAACAGCTCCTAGGCGCTCCTGGACCGTGAATGGTCCTTCCCACGACGCTTCCATTTTATGGGCCTGGAGCGCCTTTAAGACCATGACTTGGTCTCCTACTTTGAAGGACCGTTCTCTGGAATGTTTATCATACCAGGCCTTTTGCTCTTCCTGAGCATTCTTTAGGTTTTCTTTAGCAAGGGCTAAAGAGTGTCGGAGGGTGTTTTGTAGGTTGCTTACAAAGTCTAGAATGTTAGTTCCTGGAGAAGGCGTAAACCCCTCCCATTGCTGCTTCACCAACTGTAATGGCCCCTTAACCTCGCGGCCATACACAAGTTCAAATGGTGAAAACCCTAAACTGGGATGTGGTACAGCCCTGTAGGCAAAAAGCAACTGCTGCAACACTAGGTCCCAATCATTGGAGTGTTCATTTATGAATTTACGTATCATGGCCCCCAAAGTTCCATTAAACCTCTCCACCAGACCATTGGTTTGATGGTGATGAGGGGTGGCAACCAAGTGATTCACCCCATGAGCTTCCCACAGGTTTTTCATGTTCCCTGCCAGGAAATTAGTTCCCGAATCTGTAAGGATGTCGGAGGGCCAACCTACCCTGGCAAAAATGTCTGCTAATGCCTGGCACACACTTTTAGCCTTGGTGTTGCTTAAGGGTACAGCTTCCGGCCATCGGGTAGCAAAATCCATGAAAGTCAGTACGTACTGCTTTCCTCTGGGTGTCTTCTTTGGGAAAGGACCCAGAATATCCACAGCTACTCGCTGAAATGGGACCTCAATTATGGGTAGTGGCTGGAGAGGGGCTTTAACCTGGTCTTGGGGCTTTCCCACTCGTTGGCACACCTCACAAGACCGGACATAATTAGCAACGTCCTTGCCCATTCCCTCCCAGTGGAAGGACTTCCCCAACCGGTCTTTGGTTCTGTTCACCCCAGAATGGCCACTGGGATGATCATGGGCTAAGCTCAAGAGCTTTACCCGATACTTAGTGGGAACCACCAACTGTCTTTGAGGATGCCAGTCTTCCTGGTGCCCACCAGAAAGAGTTTCCTTGTATAAAAGTCCTTGTTCTACAACAAACCGGGATCGGTTAGAAGAGCTGAGAGGCGGTGGGGTGCTCCGTGCCGCCGCCCAAGCTTTCTGAAGGCTGTCATCTGCTTCCTGCTCGGCCTGGAACTGTTCCCTTGATGCTGGAGACATCAGTTCCTCCTTGGACTGTGGACTGGGGCTTGGTCCCTCTGGAAGCGATGCAGGTGCTGGGGCTGTTTCCACTGACCGTGAACCGCTGTCCGCTGGTGCACTATGTGGTATCTCAGGCTCTGGCTGAGCCTCTTGGGGAGGGTTATCTGCTGCTTCCGCCAGTTCAGGCTCGCTGGTGCCCTCTGGCATTGGAGTTGTAGACGGGTTTGCAAGCGCTGGACTCAGTGCCGGCAATGGTTCTGGTGCTGGTTGCGTTGCCAGTTCCGGTTCCGGGACTGGCTTTGGCTGGGTCTCTGGGATTGGATCCACTACGGCTGTTGCAGTCGTTGGCAGGGGATCCGGTTCCACCACCTGTGTTTGGGTCTCCGGTAACACAGACGGGGCCCTGGTGGACGGCTCAGGAACAGGGATGGGGGTGAAAGCTTGCTTAGCCTGGCTGCGGGTGACTATTCCCACCCTCTTGGCTAGCTTCACATGGTTGGCCAAGTCTTCCCCCAGCAGCATGGGGATGGGATAATTGTCATAGACTGCAAAAGTCCACATTCCTGCCCAGCCCTTGTACTGGACATGCAACTGGGCTGTAGGCAAGGTTACAGACTGTGACACGAAGGGTTGAATTGTCACTGTAGCCTCCGGGTTGATGAGTTTGGGGTCCACTAGGGATTGGTGGATAGTTGACACTTGTGCCCCAGTGTCCCTCCAAGCGATAACCTTCTTTCCGCCCACTCTCAAGGTTTCCCTTCGCTCCGAGGGTATGAGAGAGGCATCTGGATCTGGGGATCTTTGGTGTGATTGGGGTGTAATGAACTGTAATCGGTTAGGGTTCTTGGGGCAGTGAGCCTTTATATGCCCCAGTTCATTACATTTAAAACATCGCCCTGCTAAGGTATCACCGGGGCGATGTTGGTTGATGGAGACTGGTGTGGTGGGGTGAGAAGGCGTCTGGGGTTTCCCTTGGGATGTGGGTGGGGCCTTGGGTTGTCCCCGGTGGTAAGGTTTTGTTTCGGCTTGCCCCTTCTGATATTCGCTCCAACTGCTACTAGCTTTTTTCTTTTCTGTCACCTCCACCCATTTGGCTCCAATCTCCCCCGCCTCGGTTACAGTTTTGGGCTTCCCATCTAGGATGTACCTTTCTATTTCCTCAGGAACACCCTCTAAAAACTGCTCCATTTGCAATAGGAAGGGCAACTCTTCCGTAGATTTAACATTTGCTCCTGATATCCAGGCATCCCAATTTTTCCCAATGTGGTAGGCATGTCGGGTAAATGACACATCGGGTTTCCACCTTAGGGCTCTGAACCGCCGACGGGCATGCTCAGGTGTTAGCCCCATTCTGATTCTGGCCTTGTTTTTAAAAAGTTCATAACTGTTCATGTGTTCCTTAGGCATTTCAGCCGCCACCTCTGCTAAGGGTCCACTGAGCTGCGGCCTCAGCTCTACCATGTACTGGGGTGGAGGGATGTTGTATCCAAGGCAGGCCCTTTCAAAATTTTCTAAGAAGGCCTCAGTATCATCGCCTGCCTTGTAGGTAGGGAATTTCCTGGGATGGGAAGTGGTACCTGGAGAGGAGTTGTTAGGATGGTCTGATGCACCCTGCCTAGTCCTTGCTGCTTCCAGTTCCATCTCTTTTTCTTTCAGCTCCATCTCTCTCTTGTGGGCCGCCTCTTTGGCTTTCTCTTCTCTGTCTCTCAGCTCTATCTCTCTCTTGTGGGCCGCCTCTTTGGCTTTCTCTTCTCTGTCTCTCAGCTCTATCTCTTTTTCTTTCAGCTCCATAGCTCTCTTGTGGGCCTCCTCTTTAGCTTTTTCTTCTTTGGTAGTCATTTTCCTGGTTTTCTTGTGCTGGGTCACACCCCTCTGCAGTTGACTGAAATTGGGATGTACTTAGCTCTGGCTGCTGCTGAGTTAACAGAGACTTTCTAACAAGCTACTCCCGAGGATGTAAAAAGAAAAAAAAAAAAAACAATTCAACTTGTAAATTATCTTTACCAGTCAGTCAAAGTTTGCTCCCTTTGAACCCTTCTCTTAACAAAGGACCTCGTTAAAAAAACTTAACACCTCTGCCTTCAGGCAAGGAGAGATAAGATATGCATCTACCTTCAGCTCTGCTCTCCAAGCAGCTAGAAGGAGAAAAAAAAATCTCTTACTGGCTTTTGGGTTAAAACGATCTCCACCGCTATGCCACCATGTCAAGGCTGGATCCCCACTTTGAACTTTAGGGTTCAAATGTAGGG
>NW_020714032.1:0-1760 GCF_002925995.2 Terrapene triunguis | reverse complement strand
TGTCAAGGCTGGATCCCCACTTTGAACTTTAGGGTTCAAATGTAGGGGCCTGCATAAAAACTTCTAAGCTTATCTACCAGCTTAGCTTTGGTCCGCTGCCACCATCACAAGAATTCCCTCCCTGGGAAGCCTTGAGAAACCTTTCACCAATTCCCTGGTGAACACAGATCCAAACCCCCTTGGATCTTAAAACAAGGAGAAGTTAACCATCCCCCCTCCTTCCTTCCACCCTCCTTTCACCAACTCCTGGTGAATACAGATCCAAACCCCCTTGGATCTTAAAACAAGGAGAAATCAATCTGGTTCTTAAAAAAGAAGGCTTTTAATTAAAGAAAAAGGTAAAAATCATCTCTGTAAAATCAGTATGGAGAATAACTTTACAGGGTAATCAAACTTAAAGAGCTCAGAGGACCCCCCTCTGTCTTAGGTTCAAAGTACAGCAAACAAAGATACACACTCTGGTAAAAAGGTACATTTACAAGTTGAGAAAACAAAGTAAATCTAAGACGCCTTGCCTGTCTTTTACTTACTAGTTTGAAATAGGAGAGACTTGTTTAGAAAGATGGGGAGAACCTGGATTGATGTCTGGTCCCTCTCAGTCCCAAGAGCGAACCACCCCTAAAACAAAGAGCACACACACAAACCTTTCCCCCCCCAAGATTTGAAAGTATCTTGTCTCCTTATTGGTCCTTGGGTCAGGTGTCAGCCAGGTTACCCGGCTTCTTAACCCTTTACAGGTAAAAGGATTTGGAGTCTCTGTACACAGAGAGCTGTTACCCTTCCCTTTATAGTTATGACACGCCCCCCAAATCACAGATAGTGTTGGACGTTCGGTTCCACACTGGCTGTGATTTCTTCCTGGAGTTCTAGGAGAAAACAGAGTTAATAAGACATACTACTGATTATATAAAAACTAACAATGTTTCATTCCAAGAACAATTGTTAACCAGTTAACTCTGGGAAACTTTCCCGGGAGAGTGCATCAGCCACTTTGTTAGAAGCTCCCGAAATGTGTTGTATTTCAAAATCAAAATCTTGGAGAGCTAAACTCCACCGAAGAAGTTTTTTGTTATTTCCCTTGGCGGTATGAAGCCACTGTAGCGCAGCATGGTCTGTTTGTAGTTGGAAACGCCGTCCCCAAACATATGGGCGTAGCTTTTCCAGCGCGTACACAATGGCGTAGCATTCCTTTTCGCTGATTGACCAGTGACTTTCCCTCTCAGACAGTTTTTTGCTGAGAAACACGACAGGATGGAATTCTTGATCCGGTCCTTCCTGCATTAAAACTGCTCCCACGCCTCGCTCGGACGCATCTGTGGTTACTAGGAACGGTTTGTCAAAGTCTGGGGCCCTTAGCACAGGGTCAGACATGAGTGTTGCCTTAAGCTGGTTAAAGGCCTCTTGACACTCATCAGTCCACTGAACTGCATTTGGCTGTTTCTTTCTGGTTAGGTCTGTCAGCGGGGCGGCGATTTGGCTGTAGTGTGGTACAAATCGCCTATAATATCCGGCCAAGCCTAAGAAGGATTGGACCTGTTTCTTTGACTTTGGAACCGGCCACTTTTGGATAGCATCCACTTTGGCCTGTAGGGGATTTATAGTTCCTTGACCCACCTGGTGCCCCAGGTACGTCACTCTGTTTTGGCCTATTTGACACTTTTTAGCCTTAACAGTTAGTCCTGCCTGTCGGATGCGCTCGAAGACTTTTCCCAGGTGCTCCAGGTGTTCTGTCCATGAATCAGAAAAAATGGCCACATCAT